>NC_071124.1:25535000-25537500 GCF_024256425.1 Clarias gariepinus
ACAACATAGCGTTAGTGAAGGAGTGAGATGCTAAACTCCACACACGGTGTGTTTTTCAACTCCACATGCTGATTATTATCATTATTTTTGAAAAAAACATCAAACTGCATTCTGGGTTTATGTACCACTAGGGGGCGACCTCTTCAGGAGCTCACACTAAACAATGGAATAAAGAACAGTTCCACAGAACACATCACATAAATAAATAAATAAATAAATAAACAGAGAGAGAGAGAGAGAGAGGGAGAGAGAGAGAAAGAAAGAAAGAAAGAAAGAGAGAGACCAGGCGTCCATCAAGCCCATGTGTATAACGTTAAACACTCGCCCTTTTCTCACACACGGTCACTTGTTACTACTCCGGGTCAGAGGGTGTTTTAGAGGTTTTTAATAAAGTTCAGGGGCGAAGTTACGATATTATGTCCATATCTTAACGCTGTAGCTCAGTGGTTCTCAAACTGTGTGGCGCGCCACTAGTGGGGAATACAGGCATGACAGGTGGGGCGCAATAAACGGGAGGGAATTAGTGGAAAATAATAGGAACGTATCTATTCTAATTCATGCTTTTCTTTATTGATTTATTTAATCTTTATTTTCTTTATCAGACACTCGAAACTAAATAATGACACACAAAGAATTGGATCATTAATACAAGTAAATTAAAATAAATCCGAGAAAAAGTGGAACCACAGTGCAACAATTACGGTTTAACGTCGGCATGTTAATTCCAGAGGAACAATATATAAGGAAACATTCGGTATTATATATGTAATTTAATTTATTCCAATGTGTATGCTGATGTTTCTGTATTTTTGTTAAACATTAATATTTTATCAGGCAGTACTAGTCTGGCATTTCTAGTTTCCAGTGTGGTAACAAAGTTGTTTTTTGCTCCTTCAGGCGCTGAACAGAAGGGAAGATCGATATCGTTCTACGCTTTTTGTTGCTGTGCGGCATTTTGCGATGATCCCTAAATCATTCGTTGCGCCGTAGAGAATAATGGTGTTTATGCTTTTAAACATGTATAATTTAAGGCGGATGGAGCTTAAAGACAATGTAGAGAGGAAATACAGTATATGTCAGTATCTTATTTGCGGGTTTATTTACGCAGCTTTTGAATTCGAAGATGCGAATTTAAGACTAATTTTACCGCGGACACAAACAGGTGTTATGCGCTAAAATGCCCCCCTGCCACGGAATGCCCCCCTACATAATCTCTATCAATTATTATATTAGGACATGCATTCAAAGGTTTATTATTATCAAATATATTATTACTATTATAATTAACCCTAGGCACGTGACAGCCGTCGAGACGATTAATACAAATCCCCCAAAATGAGGAAGGATTTTTATTATAAAATAAGCAATATAAAAATATAAATTTGGTATATGAAAAAAATATATAATTTATATATTTTGCCCCCTATAAAACCTTTTTTTTTTATATTGCTTACTTTATAATTAAATTAATTTGTTACAATTTGTAATTTGTAAACCATAAACCTATGAATTTAGGTGGGCAATCTGTGGCGGGGGGGGGGGGCATTTTAGACCATAACACAGTAGCGTACTGTATATAGTGAGCATAATAACATCAATGGATACATTTGTTACATGGACCACAAATAAGCAGGTGATTCAGCATCATCAGCCTAATCAACTAAAAATCCAGCCGAAAGGAAAACATGATGAAGCCTATGTTGCGCTTGGATTCATGGTGGGGATGGTGGGGGCAGAGGAGAGACCCGTGTGTGTGTTTTGTGTCTTAAACCGCTGGCAGCAAACAGCATGAGACAAAGTAGGAAGACACTTAGAGACAACACACCCCAGTCACGTTAATAAGCCACTTAACTTTTTTGAAAGAAAGCTCTAGATAAGTGATGAAGTAAGTCTGTTATAACAATTGCACGTGTATTTTATCTGTTTTGAACTTGGTGTTATTTTATCTTACTGGTTTAGAAATTGATATTTCAATAAATAGTAAACTTGGCCGTTTTCGTTATCATTTTGTTGACAAGTGGGGCTTGAAAATTCGCCCACCGCCTTAAGTGGGGAACGACAGAAAATATTTGAGAACCACTGCTGTAGCTTAAGGCTTGATGTACACCGAGTCTCGGAAACCAGAGAGAGTTTCCTGCAGATATCACGACTGATTATATGTCATTACCACACCAAGGGGGGGGGGCAAAACTTTAGAAAACATTTCATAATATCAGACAGGAAACTCCAAAGAAAATGACAGAGCAGAGTGCATCTGTGTTTTTCGGCAGCAGGGAAAGCCCGAAGGCCTGACCGAGACCTTTACCTGTGAGGGGCTAAAGGTCAAAGGTCAGGCAGGAAGTGATCCTCACCTTCTGAGCACCAGAAAAGGCGTGATAGAAGCAGGAGACGTACGTCATTATAGCCTTCTCATCCGGCCTGAGAGTGCCGACGATATCTACAGCACAGCGAGGGAGAGACAGAGGGGAGAGAGGGGAGAAAGAGAGGGGAGAGAGAGGGA
>NC_071124.1:25550000-25597500 GCF_024256425.1 Clarias gariepinus
CCGGTTACAGGTATCCCCCCCCCCCCCAGCCCGACACGGCGCTTCCTGTGGGGTTAAACCGCACTGAGACACTCCCCGTGTTCACACACACACACACACACACACACACACACACACACACACACACACAGCACTGAGCGAGCCGAGCCGGTACGAACCGCGATATTACAGAACGAACCTCGGACACCTCACACACACACACACACACAGAGTCCTCTGAGCTGTCCAGGTGCACAGGTGTGTGTTACTGTCACTACACACACACACATCACTACACACACACATCACTACACACACACACACACATCACTACACACACACACACACATCACTACACACACACACACACAACACTACACACACACACACACACACATCACTACACACACACACACATCACTACACACACACACACACACACACACACACATCACAACACACACACACACACACACACACCACAACACACACACACACACACACACACCACAACACACACACACACACACACACACACACACACACACACACACACATCACTACACACACCAAGACTCGAACCATCAACTGTCACACCTGAACACCGTCACACACACACCCCGCGGTCCGGTCCGGTCCGTCACACACACCCCGCGGTCCGGTCCGGTCCGTCACACACACCCCCGCGGTCCGGTCCGGTCCGGTCCGTCACACACACCCCGCGGTCCGGTCCGGTCCGTCACACACACCCCGCGGTTCTGCCCCTCTGAGGGAGAGACGGAGCGCCGAAAGAAAATGGAAGCTGTTCTTTACCTCAGATCGGCGCCTCAGCACTAACACACACACACACACACACACACACACTGTACTAATGTTCACTTCACACTGTTCCACTTTAACCCGAGTTCACCTGATTATCAGGGTCACCCCGGGCACACACACACACACACACACACACACACACGGCCTGGGCTTCTCCATGTTTTTCCACAACTTTTCCTGCTCAGTTAGCCTGTTAGCATGTTAGCCTGTTAGCTTACGACACACCAAGGAAAAACCGTTAGCGCCAACAACACTATTTCCAGTTTACCTCAAACAGACCGAAGATTAAACCATCTAGAGATAAAAACTGATCCGACGGACCGTCAGTCCGCTTCATCACCGCTTCATCACCGCTTTACCGCCTGACCCTGAGCCGCGCAGGCCGGAACCCGATCCCCGAGCTCTCCTACACCCCGCTCCCGGGTTTCCGCTCACCTTCCTCTGCTGCTTCTCCCAGGCCGGGTCGAGCAGCAGGTCTCGGTCCCAGTCGTTCTCCTGCTCCATGTAGCTTTGCTGCGCCGAGTACTGCGATGGATTATTCGCCGCGTGATAATCTACCATCTCAGCGGAACAACTTCTCTCACTCTTTCTCTACGGTATGGGCGAAGAAAAACAAACGGAAACGGGATATATATATATCTATATCTATATCTATATTTGTGGATTCTCTCGACGCTGTGTGTGGATCGAGGCGCAGCCTGACAGAACTCCCGCTCAGAGTGCGTCCGCTCCGGCCGAGGAAAAATGGAGGAGGAAGGCGGCCTCTTTTGGGGGCGGGGCTTAACTGTTTATGGAGCTTACAGTGAGGGGGAGGAGCTACAGCAGACTGACAGATCTTATTCTTTAATGAGCTCGTAGCTCCGCCCCGATATCGCAACGATGATGAAGCGATATTACCGTGTGATTCTCAAACTTCCTCTTTATTAACTTTTACATGTTAAAGTTTAGCTTTTATTAAATGTAAAGAAGACAAATTATTGCAATTTAGAAGAAATTTATTCTTCTTCCCTCTGAAACACTAACCAGCGGCAAGTTTGATTCAATCACAGTTAGTGACAGATTTTCATAAAAATATATACTGAAATTATTTTAGATTTCACAAATGTTTCTTTCAGGACATGAATATTAAATAATTAGCATTAAATATGTGTGAAAGAATGTGAGGTGATATTATCATCGTGTGTTTTGCTAACTTCAAACCTGGTGTTATTATTATGTATAATAAAAATATGATGAAATATTCAGAAATCCCGTCCAACACAACCCTTTATACATTCACCTGTCTGTCCATCCACTATTGTGCAGGTTTGAGACCCTCTCAGGGGACTGAAGAGGGGACTAAAGAGTCAGGGTCAGTTCGAGTCCCCCAAAGACCTGCGGCAGAACAACAGAACAACATGTTAACTTAATGCCCATAAATCAGTAGTTTCACACCAAATACATGAACAGTTCAATTCCAAGTGAACGAATTTGTAAATATGTACATTATATACAGTATATACAGTATATGTGTGTGTGTGTGTGTGTGTGTGTGTGTGTGTGTGTGTGTGTGTGTGTGTGTAAATGCTCTTACTTTCACTATTAAACACAGCTCTTTCTGTCATGCGACTTCACCAGGTGATCTCCCCTCACACTTATGGAGATCTTCGTCCTGTGAAGTTGAGGTCCAGCTCTGTCCCTCCATGCTTTATTGATGTGTTGGACATTTCTTAACCCAATTCCAGTTGACAATAATCAAACCCTTCTAAATCAACGATAAAAACATGATAATAATTGATCCATTTAACATGTTATGCTTTGTACAGTGTGTGTGTGTGTATGTGTGTGTGTAGCTGAAGCATACATAATTACAAACTTATAATATTATGGGTATGATGTAAGTGTGTCTTTTTGGAACAGTATTGGGTTTTTTCCGCCCGTGCAGCCCAAGTTTGTTTAAGTTCCGCCTTATTCTGAATCCTGAAACAGTCACAGCAGGTTACTGCAGAGACGCCTGGACACTTGGACGTTACTTGTGGGTGTTTCTTTATATCCTGAACAATTCTCCTGGTCTACCTGACTGGAGCTTTGTGTCAGACCCCCCTGATTTCTTACGTCTTTATCAAAGATAGACCACTAGAGATTGGTCATGTTTACTTGTTGTATATATTTTAACATCATTTTCCTGATTTAAGAAGTTTAAATACCTTCTCTTTCTGATTCTTTAGGGCTTCCTGTTGGCTCAGTGTGCAGTGTAGATGAAATGCACAAAGCTCTTTCAAGAGCTCAAACACTCTGTAATTACACTTAGACAAGTCACAGGTGTGGAAACCTCCCCCTTAATAGCCATTTAAACCTGTGTCTGTTAGCGTGTGTGTGTGTGTGTGTGTGTGTGTGTGTGTGTGTGTATGTGTGTGTGTGTAGTAAACTTTCGATCAGGGTCATTTGAGTGGTTTCAGTTCTCATTCTGTTTTGAAAAGGCTTCGTGTAATTATGCGATAATAACCGGCTTCACTAAACACTATCCTGAAATTATAATAAAAACTTTTCAGGATGATTGTTCATGTTTTCATTTTAAAACAAAACAAATGAGAGGGTGTGTAAACATATGAGCAGATCTGTATGTATCTGTCTGACAGTGTATTCCTGCTCAGAAGCGTCTCAGCTCATCTCTGTGATAAAGCGGAAGTGTTTCAGGCGTATTTGGGTTTATTGAACCACAGAGATGTGACTCGGGGACTTAAACACCACACACTCCGCGCTCAGCGTGTTCAGTGTTGGCTGAAATAGTCTGTGAGGTTTTCTGATATTGGGTGAACTTTCCCATGTCTCTATTGCTCTTCCTGTATCTCACAAAAGTAAGTACACCCTCACATTTCAGCAACCACCTTATTATATGTTCTGAAGGTACAATACTATAGAAATAAAACTTGGATATCCTTTAGACTCGTCAATGTACAGCTTGTATATCAGTACAGATTTACTGTCCTCTATGGTCATTGTCTCAAAGCAGCTTCACAAAATAAGAGAAAATTTATAGAAAATGTCAAAACTGTGTCCAAAGTCACAGTATTGTGTGTGAGCTGTTCTTATCTATCACGGCCTTAATCCTCCTGGACCTGGACTTCACCAGAGCTGCACATGTTGTTGCTGGGATTCTCTTCCACTCCTCCATAATGACATCACAGAGCTGCTGGATGTCACACACACGGCGCTTCAACACCTTCCACTTGAGGACGTCCCAGAGGTGCTCAATAGGGTTCAGGTCTGGAGACAAACTCGTCCACTGACACACACACATGGACATGATGTATAGGTCAGCTGTTATCACTGAGGGTGTACTTACTTTTGTCACCAGCTATTTTGACACTAATGTCTGTATGTTGAGTTATTTTCAGAGGACAGTAAATCTGTACTGATATACAAACTGCACACACAAACCTGATAACTGCTTGTGTCCTGCTTGGCGAGTGTTTGTGATACAGTAACTGGCCATGAGACGTTCACATCGCAGTGGAGGACTTACGGCCCAGAGCATGATGGGCCGCTTTAAGGACTTTGTGTCTTTTTGGTCAGCAGTGTCTTTCTCCTTGGAACTCATGATCACTAATGTTAACTGAACAGAGTGAGGAGTGCAGGTCTTTAGATGTTCTTCTGGTTCTTTGATGAGCTCCTGGGTGAGACGTCGTTGTCTCTTGGAGTGACATTCGTGTATAATGTCTCTCACTGTTGTTCACTGGAGTCTCTAAGCCTTAGACATGTCTCTGTAACCCTTTACAAACTGATACATGTCTATTACTTCATTACTGTCTCTCTTCTGTTCTTGAATTTCTTTAGGTCATGTTGCTTTTTTAGATCTTTTAGTCACTTTTTCACTTAGGGCCAGGCAGCTTCGGACAGATTATTTCCTTTAATAAGTTAAATGATAATTTAACGACTGATTCTGCGTAAAGACAGGATACACCCGGTTCTGAGCTGAGTAAGCGGAATGTGTGTGACATGGTGCCACCTGTTGGTGAAATCAGAGGGAATTGCTTTGTACTGTATCTGTTACAGTTGTTTATCGATGTTTTCTGAGAATAATTAGAGAGGGGGGAAAACTCTCTAATATCGGCGAGTATTAGCGAGTATTAGAGATCAGCTTACAGATTTACATTTACAATGTTTTCTCTCCTCTATCACACAATTCAGATGAGAAAAGGCTGGTAATTATCTGATTAGATCCCAGGGGGTGCTGGAGCTCAGAGCCCTTTGCTTCACACATGCTCACAGACCCAAAGAGGGATGGAACCCGGACCCTGGAGGTGCGAGGCCACAGTGCAGTGCTGAGACGGACTCATGAGCGCCGTGACGGGGTTGCTCTGTATTGTGAGTGCGCTTGTCACAAGCCCATGTAAGATAACACAACTGAGAGAGACAAGATGTGAACATGTGAACAGCCTCAACACTCACACTACACACACTACAGCCAGGGGCCAAAAGTTTTGAGAATGACAGAAATATCATTTTTTACAAAGTCTGAGGGCCCGTCCACACGAAGCCGGTGCGTTCCCTATCCGATCATTTTTTTTCGTGAACACGGCGTCGTCTCAAGAAATATCTGCGTACACACGAAACCACTGAAAACGGTGTAGTATATATTCCAGACCAGTATGGGGCGCTGTAATTCTGCCATAGAGATACACTATACACGGAGAAGAAGACTTTGAGCATGCGCATAACCTTCGCGCTGTATACGAACCAAGATGGTGTTGTCCATTATCGCTTGTTGCTCATAACAGTTGCATAGAAACAATAGATTTTGCTGTAATAAAGCTAGTAGGCTTTGTAGCAACACGAACACAATCAAGTAGTCCACCATTATTGTTGTTGCTGTTACGTGTGACGCAGCCGACACGTGATGCGATGACATCATCGTTTTACAAAATATATACGGATCGGCCGTACATACGAAGACGCCAGGGTGTCGTTTTCAGATTTATCCACTTTGGGACCCGGTTTAAAAAAATAGCGCTTTCAGTCTCCTAAAACGCCGGATTCGTGTGGACGAAACGCCAATACGATAAAAAATGTATACGTATACAGCGAAACGCGTCTCCGTGGGGACAGGCCCTGAGTGTTAAAGTGTAAAAAAAAAAGTGTTAAAGTGTTAAAGACTTTTATTGATAATTACATTAGGTTTATGTAAAGAGTCAGTATTTGAAGACTGATGGAAGCTCTTTTATTGTCTATTTAACTTCATGTAATCGCCAATAAAAGCCTTCGACTCTGATACCGTAATCATAACCAGAGTAACATCCGACACAAAGATCTAAAACACTGAAGCAGCAGAACTTTGTGAAAATTAATCTAAGGGGCAGCACAAACACTTTGGACGACTTTAAGCCGCGGCCTAAACCTTGGCAAAAAAGGAGCAGACGCTAGAGAGAGACACTGAGCTTTTCTTTTCCTACCCGTATAGCGGCATCCTCACCGCGCAGGGGACGAGATCCACAGTGACAGAAGACACAGAAGTCCAACTTCTCTGCGACTGCAGGACAGAAAGTCAAAACCTAATAGCTGTTAGCGAACTTGCTAATTTTTGAATAGGAGCCGACCCTGAACTTTCTCATAAATGCGCCGCCGGTCGACGTCACCATCAAACGATTATGTTTGGCCTCGATCTCGGGTCAGGATCGCCGTAACGATCTCCAGATAGACCACCACATGTAGTAATTTGTGCACCTTGTTTGAGGTGGGCGGGGTCAGGACTGAGCCACCATGCGGTCCGGGTCAGGAGTTTGAGAAGCCCTGGATATTAATAGTGATTATTATTTTATTATTAATATTATTTCAATATTTTAATATATTTAAAATATATATTTGATAAACACCAATATAAGTATTTCTAGTGAATGACATCAGCTTTATGCCATTTTCTTAAAAAAGAGAATATGCTGGAGATTAGGCCTGTAAGTGTGTGAACTTTACACCTGGTTCTTTATCTCTCTTCATCACTTCCTGCTCTCTCTCTCTCTCTCTCTCTCTCTCTCTCTGTCAACCGAAAGTTTATAATTAATAAAAGGTCTCCATCGTGACACACGTTAAGGTATAAAGGCTTATCTAACTTCATTTAATGTTCGAGTTCACGGCCCTGTGAAGCAGATTAACATTAAATCAGCTGCTCACGGTTTTAATCCTCTGTGTTTATAATCCGTCTGTAACAAAGTTAAACTGTCCTGATCAGCGGGAGAGAAGAGAGAACTCTCAGGGTCTGGAACCCGAGCCCTTTAATACCTGCTCCTCCAGCTCCTGCCCCTGGAGTGCAGACTACTAAGACTGTGTAGACTATACTGCCACCTACTGCACCAGAGTGTAACATCATGCCATCGAGACCACAGGACATTAAACCTTAGACAAGATGGGGCGCAGGTCAGGTTCCCCAGGGACTTTTTAATTTAATTTTTTTTTTCAGCATCAGTAGATTGGGGGGTTAGATCTAAATTTATAATAAACACATATCTTTTCCAATATTATTCTGCTACATATATTTACGGTCAGTTTATATTCACTGTGTGTTGCTTAATGGTGAGTCTGGGTCACACAGATTTCAGACGAGACAGACAGCACTGACGACGTCATGTCTAAACAGGGGGCGGAGCTTTTTCTTACAAAGCCCCAAAGTTATGGAATAGTCTTCCAAATAGTGTTCGGGACTCAGACACAGTCTCAGTGTTTAAGTCCAGGCTAAAAACCTATTTATTTAGCCAAGCATTTTTATAAATAGATTTGCCATAGGTAAAGGAGCAGATCTGGGGGACTCATGGACGTAGAGTATTATGGTGAACTGGTATGTTTGGATGCTGTCTTCCTCACTCTCATTGATCACTCAGGTTTGTTGATGGTGAAGTGATTGGTCGCTTTACATCACAGTTCCCCCTCATGTCTGTGTTTCCTTCTGGCTCCTCCCTTTTAGTTATGATGTCATAGTTAGTCCTGCCGGAGTCTCTGCTTGCACTCTACACTAGATATACATTCACATTATACATTGTGTGACTGTGACCAGACCTAACTGTTATCTCTCCCCTTCTGCTCTCTCTCCTGCTCTCTCTCTTTCCTCTCTCCTCCTGTCCCCCCCTTTCACTCTTTCTCTCTCTCTCTGTCGAGCTACACATGTCGTTCCTGAGCTGCCAGTGATCCAGACTCCCTCTGCCCTCCGGACCTGTCTGACCCATCCTGGTGCCCCGCTTCTGGCTGAAGATCTCGTCACATGGATGCCCCGTGTGTCTCTCTGGGATGCGTCTGGTGTCTGGGGATGATTCTCTCTACCTAGAAAATGGTTCTGGCCTTGACTGGTGTTGGCAACTGTTTCTCTGGGGACTTGACAGTTCGGTAGTTCAGGACTGGAACTTTTTACAAGTCTACCTGGGTCTTCAATAACTACCTGGACTCCATATTAACATCAATTAACATCAGCTATTATAGCTGAACTGGCTAACTCACCTTAAACACAGTATAAATGCAGATCAATCCCCGCTTTCTGTTTCACCCAGATGAGGATGGGTTCCCTGTTGAGTCTGGTTCCTCTCAAGGTTTCTTCCTATTACCATCTCAGGGAGTTTTTCCTTGCCACTGTCGCCCTCGGCTTGCTCACCAGGGACAAACTGACCATTTTGATTCATACAAATTCACATTTCATACTTTTGTTACTTTTGATTGTGTAAAGCTGCTTTGCGGCAATGACAATTGCTAAAAGCGCTATACAAATAAAATTGAATAAAAAATTGAATTGAATTAAACAGTGATCTACTTTTGTTCTCAGGTACGATTGGTTTGGATATCTGAGACGATCCGTGCCCGTTTGTTCTCACTGATCAAAATGAGCCAGAGTTTGGGGTCGAGTGTTCATGGAAACGACCCCGGGAGGCCTGAGGTGAAAAGGCCCTGAGTCAGTCTGATGGTTGGCTGTAAAACACCTTTATCTCAAGGAGAAAATATTCAGGCTAAAATATTATCGGCTAAATCCCCGAAGGATCGGCGCTAACGACGCCTCTGGTCACGACTCCAGCAAATAGAACTGAAACAGTAGAGCATTAAAAAAGGGCTTAGAACATGATGACGTATGATGATGGAGGATAAGTGAACAGATGTGCTTGAGTCCGACCCACTCGTGGCTTCACACAGTCACCAGCCCTAAATAACAAGAAGCCCACTGATGTGAATAACCGCCGCACCCTTTAACAGACCGCACAATGATGTGTTAAGTGTGTTTATCTGTTTGTTAAATCAGTGTGTTTATGTAGGAATATAATATGAAGTTTATCGCAGAGTTTACATTCTGTTTATTTTCAATAGATCTGGATCGCTGGTCGAGCTCACGCTGCTAACACACACACACACACACACACACACACCACCTCTTATTCAACACTAACACACAAAGTCTAGACCTTCATTAGGAAACTGAGTTACACCAATCACCTTTTAAAATGTCATTATTTCTAATTGAATCGCTTTATTCAACTCGACATCTTTAGATTTTAACATTTCAATGTACATTAGAAATAAGTGAAATATGAAATCATAGAAACCCAAGCTAAAGTAAAAGTACTCAGATTTAATTTGATATAAATACACACTGTTAGAGTGAGCTGTGTGCAGTAACACAGTGTGAGCCCTAGGAGGCGCTCATCATGTACACAAACACACTACAAAACACCCAGACACACCCGTCTGAGCGATCAGTGACAGGCCTGCAGTGTACAGTACGAGTGCTAGTGTGTGAGTGTGTGTGTGTGTGTGTGTCGTGCTTGGAGCTCCCTGGGACAGGCTCCACCCCCTCAACATCCCGCGACTCTACAGTAGGGCAGCTGATGGAGGTTCGGGTTTCAGAGTGTTGTTTATAACTGGAACTGCAGCAGGAAGAAATAATTCAAGCTTGTGATGAGATAATAACATATAAAACTTTTAAATTAAATGAAAGTTGTACAGTTAGCATAATGTTTTTGTGTTCCTTCACTGTGCGGCGAACGATGCGTCTCTCGAAAATAATGCAAAAGTAGGAATAATGTTTTCCTAAAGTGACATCCGTTGGTTCAACCTGCACATGTTGGACGATGCTGAGTAAAACGTACTTCCTCATAAACCTGCACGATGGTACCTGAGACTAAAGTGTCGTCACACCAAATACTGACTTGGTTTCATCATCCTGTATGTTTAGATGATCATACATCAGCATTGTGTTTGGTCTTCGTGGTGTTTAAAGCCTCCCTGCACTTATTATAACTAGCCTGAGTTATGCATTACGTTTGGCACGGGGCCAAGGCCTCATATTTACTTCATCTTATCAAGTGAAAATATCATAAATCTAATCAAATTTATCTACAATTTTATAAAATATCATTGCGGCAAAAATAATAAAACAGATTTTTAAGGTTATTTCGAGACAAAGTGTACAAAACATTTTAAGCCAAATTTTTAAAAATAACTTCTTTGGCAGATAATTTTATTTCTTTCAAAAACTAATTCCTTAAATCTAATAAAATTATCAGCCAACTGGACAAGAACATTTTACTTACATTTAAACTTTAGTCAAATTAGTCTAGAAGTAATAATAAGGAATTAGAATAATCTTATATTAGTCTTGTTGTAATATAAGTTTAATGTTATAAAGTGTAGATGAATTGAGCTTCACTCCTGGACTATATAGACATTTTTGTCAGTTTAAACTGTAACTGACTTCCTGTGTGTGATTCCCCTTCGTGTGTGTGTGTGTGTGTGTGTGTGTGTGTGTGTGTGTGTGTGTGTGTGTGTGTGAGTGTGTGTTGATCTAAATCCCCACATCTGTTCTCGGGAAGTGCTGAAGTTTCCAGAGTGTGTAGACGAGCTTTAGTGGAAGATTCCGTCTCAGGTGATGCTGATGTTTATTTCACTGTTTTGCCGTTTCACACACTTACTCCCCCCCCCCCCCATCCTCTCCCCCCAAACCGCCACCACACTACACACACACGCGCACAGGAACACACACACACACATGCTGTACCACATGCACTGCAGCCAGACTGCAAACACGCTTCACACTGGAGATCTACGTGCGTGTGTGTGTGTATGAGTGTGTGTGTGTGTGTATGAGTGTGTGTGTATGAGTGTGTGTGTGCCATGACGTCTCTTCTGTGTTTCGTTTTGCCTCGTGCGTTGATTTCATCACAGTTCAGTCTTTGGTGAAGGAGGAGAGACTCTCACTTCATCTGCTCTTACTGAGACTGTGTGTGTGTGTGTGTGTGTGTGTGTGTGTGTGTGAAGTGTGACTTTAATGCTGTGGTTCTCCTTCGGAACTGGACGCGACTGGAACACACTGGAGTGTGAGATGGACGCAGCGAAGGCGACGTCTCGTCCTGATACACAGACACAGGTCAGATATCATCCAGTTTACTCACCGCTAATACACACCACTGAGGATGGACAGTGTGTGTGTGTGTGTGTGTGTGTGTGTGTGTGTGTGTGTGTGTCACTATTGATGGTGTCACACGGTGAGTTTTACACTGTTTACTCTTCAGGACGACTATATTCAGTGTGTGTGAGGAACCTGTGATTAACATGCGTGAGTGTGAGCACTGCTGCTCCATAACCAGACGGACGTCTCAGGGGACAGACGGAGAGACACAGTGGAGGAGACGGAGGAGACGGAGGAGACGGAGGAGACGGAGGAACAGAAAACTCCACGTTCTCTCAAACACACCGTCGTTTATCATCACGTACGACATCAGAGGAAGAATGAATTATTCTGTGTTTTATAGAGAGAGAGTCTGTGTGTTCGTACTTAAATCAGAAGAAACAGAGCATCACACACACACACGTACACACACACGTACACACACACACACACGTACACATACACACACACACCTCTGGTGTATTCACAGTGTACAGTTTCTTACAAAAATCTGAAATCCCCCAGTTTCACTTCGGGTTCAGAGACATTTCTCTCTCTCTCTCTCTTACACACACACACACACACACACACACACACACACACATACACACACACACACACACACACACACACAGAGGAAGTGATTTTTAAAAATTCCATCAGTTTCATCTACAGATATCTTCATTAGCATCTACACACACACACACACACACACACACACACGCACGCACTGCACAAGACCTTTATCAGAACTGTGTTTCTCTGGGTTTTGGGGTTTCCTCTACACACACACACACACAAACACTGCAACCTCGCGGCCGGGCTCAGGGTGTGTGTTCACGTCACGGGTCCGAGACATCAGGAGGAGGTGAGATCGGGACCAACGGCGTCCTCGGGTTCGGATCGAGTCAGATACATCAGTGTCTAGACGAGACATCATCAGTACCGTCTGTCTGCCAAAATCTGTGTGTGTGTGTGTGTGTGTGTGTGTGTGTGGCCCATTCTAATCTCATCCTCTGACCGAGAGCGCTATAGCGATACAGTAGGAGTACGGAGGGTAATGATAACCTGCACGCTGGGCTGTAGGGGTGTGTGTGTGTGTGTGTGTGTGTGTGTGTGTGTGTGTGTCTCCTCTCCGTCCTGATGCTCGTTTGACCTTCAGCAGTTCGTCCTTATGAGGTCTACAGCCCTAAATGCTGAGAGCTGACTGGCTGATTAGATATTCACATTAATGAACGGGTGTACCTAATAAACACACACACACACACACACACACACACACACAGTGTGTTGGAATAATAATGAGAGTTGTTGAATGTGTGTGTTTTCTCCTCCTTCAGCCCTAATGTACGTCTGACTCAGTAACGTGTTTCACACACACAGTTCCCTCTTTATCACACTGACGTTAATAAACTGCTGTGTGTGTGTGTGTGTGTGTGTGTGTGTGTGTGACTTGCTAGCAGACACAAAACCACAACTTTATAACTTTACCAAGTTCCTGTTGTTATAAGTGTGTGTGTGTGTGTTACAGTCTGGGAGCTTCTGTATTAAAGTGACTAGTGAGCTTTTTCTAGGTTCTTCTTACTGTACTGCTGGGCGTGGCTAGTGTAACTTCAGGGCGTGGCTAGTGTAACTTCAGGGCGTGGCTAGGGTAACTTCAGGGCGAGACTAGGGTAACTTCAGGGCGAGACTAGGGTAACTTCAGGGCGTGACTAGGGTAACTTCAGGGCGTGGCTAGTGTAACTTCAGGGCGTGGCTAGGGTAACTTCAGGGCGTGGCTAGTGTAACTTCAGGGCGAGACTAGGGTAACTTCAGGGCGTGGCTAGGGTAACTTCAGGGCGAGACTAGGGTAACTTCAGGGTGTGGCTAGGGTAACTTCAGGGCGTGGCTAGTGTAACTTCAGGGCGTGGCTAGGGTAACTTCAGGGCGTGGCTAGTGTAACTTCAGGGCGAGACTAGGGTAACTTCAGGGCGTGGCTAGGGTAACTTCAGGGCGTGGCTAGGGTAACTTCAGGGCGTGACTTTTGTTCAGTGGTGATGAGATCAGATCAGACAGGAAGTGATGGAGCGGCTCTTCCTGTGTTCATTGTGTTCCATTGTATTTTCTCTCCGGAGCTCCTCACAGTCATTAAACTTTTCCAGTTCAGCCACACACACACACACACACACACACACACACACACAGACTGAAAGCACTTTGAGCCCATCGCCCCTCACTGTCTGCCGGAGTGTGTTTGTGGTGTTTATCTCCGGCATTACAGAATTCCCAGAAGACTTCAATCGATTTTCTGTAATGGTCCTGGAGCCGAATCCTGGCGTCTCATCGCTGCTACACAAACACACACTGGGGTACAGAGAGTCACAGAGTCAGGGTTCGGTCTTCACACACACACACACACACACACACACACACATGCGTGTGAGGAAATATGGTGATTGTCATTTACATTTGCATCAAGTTCAAGTTGATGCAAATCTAAATGACGATCACCACATTTTCTCACACGCGTGTGTGTGTGTGTGTGTGTGTGAGAGAGAGAGAGACAGAACCAAAATCAATAAGCTCTTGCCAGTTTGATTTAATGGAAAACTAAAATAGAAGGCTTCTTCTGTTAATGTGCAACATCAGCTCTGATATTCTGAGACGTTTGATTAATAATGTAGAATATTTCTGTACAAACACACAGAATGTTTACACTCAGCCTCGTCCATAAAACTGTTCATCTGATCCCAGACCAGCTCTAATGGTCTCATACTGGTCTCTCTCTCTCTGTCTCTAATCAAAAACGTATAACATCGATATTAACAACATGTGAACAGTAGTGATATTAAACTGTAGTTAGTTGGTGAGATTCGGGGGGGGTGTCCGCTGTCTCACTGTCTCTCAGGCTTCTGGTGATTTGGAAAAATGTTACACACACGCGATTTTGAATTGAAGATGGAAGGAGGAAGTGCAGCTCTGTCTCAACCTCGCGGCTCATACACTGAGCACACACACACACACACACACACACACACACACAGAGTCCTCGCTCTCTGTGCTCCAGGTTCTCCTGTCTCTGCCTGTCTCCACATCCAGACGGTGTTCCTCAGCCTGTACCTGCTCAGGTTCTGTCTCTGCTTGGTGTCTCTAACGGTGAAGAATGTGTGTGTGAGATAAACATCATCTCTCTTTTGTTTAGCTAACTGTTGTTGTTTGTTTTTATCAGCAGATGAACGTCTCAGGGAATCAGACGCAGAACAGGACGTGTGTAAACATTGAGGAGAGTCCGATTAGCGACTTGCTAGTAGGCATCTACATCACCGCGCTGGTGCTGGGCCTGGTGTTTAACCTTCTGACGGCGTGGCCCATCATCCAGCAGATCTGCAAGAAGAACGTGCTGGGCGTCTACCTGCTCTGCCTGTCCGTCTCAGACGTCCTGTACATCCTCACCATGCCGCTGTGGATCCTGTACTACTCCAACGACCACCACTGGACGCTCCACCCCAAGCTGTGCAAGCTGGCCGGCTTCGTCTTCTACTCCAACATGTACATCAGCATCTACCTGCTGTGCTGCATCTCCATCGACCGCTGCCTCGCCGTCACCTTTCCTCTGAAGATCAAGACTTTCCGGCGGTACAGGTACGCCTGGGTCATCTCTGGGTTCATCTACGTCATCACCACCAGCCTGCACTTGGTGGTAATCGCAAAAGACAACTTGGACCCTCTGGATGACCACAAGCGCTGTTACGAGACGTATCCCATGACGGAGCCCATGTCCCTGTTTAACCTCCTGCGCGTGGTCATCGGCTTCCTGCTGCCGCTGCTGGTGTTGGCCGTGTGCTACTTTCAGATCTTCAGGAAGGTGAAGAAGAGCGTAGGCCTGGACGATCAGGGCAAGCGCAAGGTCAAGCTGCTGTCCGTGGGAGTCATCGCCATCTTCTCCATCTGCTACGCGCCCTACCACATCCAGCTGCTCGTGCGCTCCATCGCTTTTAACACCTTACAGTTTACGGATTACTGTAAGTTTGAACAAGATCAACACTTTTACTTCTCTTTCACTCTGGCCATGTCGAGCCTGAACAGCATGGTCGACCCGCTGCTCTACGTCTTGGTGAGTAACGGGATGCGGGAAAGCGTGTGGATCTGCTGCGGCAGCAAAAGCTCCACAGGAACCTTCACCAGCAGGAAGTGTGAAAAGACTCAAACAGAACGGAACTCGCCCCAGTTAACGGGAACTTCCAGTGAGATTACAGTGAGATTAGCGAGGTGACCTTTAACCTTTAGCCTCTGACTACAAGCAGATGCCGCGTCACCGTCCGCGCTGTGTATTAAAGAGAGCAGTTTTGTTTGAAACACTGGTGGATAGAATTTGATTGGTCTCCTGATGTGTCAGTCACATGACCTCTTTCTATGTAAAGATTTGGGGCTTGTTAGTGTTTTTATAACAAAAAGTACCGAGAGATTCAGGAAAGAAGTCTGAAAAGGAGCTGAGAAGAGCTGGTACAGTTCATTTTCCTGCAGTGGATACAGGAGTGAGTGTGACTAAGTGTGTGTGTGTGTGTGTGTTCACTGTATATTGTGATGAACCAGCGTGTTGAGTATACTTCAGTAAAAAAAACATCATGACTGATGATAAAAGACTGCAGAAGTGCAGACAGGGGAACTTCCTGTTTACTGACGAACGTGTCACACCCTGACGTGAACGCAGCACAAATACATCGCGTGTGAACCAGACAGACGTGTTCAGGAGATTTTAATCTTATTTTTTGTGTTCATGTGTTAATCTGAACACTATCCTCCTGATGAAGGATGGACTTACACTTTCTAAAATCCTTTAAATCTCTCCTACACACAAGTCTAAATTCTCAGCTCCATGTGGCTCTTATTTATTAAAAATAATGTTTTTGCTTCATTCATTTTTATAAACTTTTAAAATGTTAAGAATTTTAAATATCACTATTTAAATAAGTGTAAAATGAATCTCTCTAAACTCCAAATAAACTCCATGTTTCTTTGTGTGTGTGTGTGTGTGAGACAAAACACCATGTATATGCACCTGCTGCAGTAATGGAGATGTGTGTAAAGCGCCCTCTGCTGCCTGAGAGAAAAATTACAATAAAACAACAACAATTTATTTCCCAAAATGTTTATTGTTTAATTTTTTCTGTGTGTGTGTGTGTGTGTGTGTGTGTGTGTGTGTGTGTGTGTCTTCACTGCGATGTAGCCATGATACTGGACACACCTGTGGAGTAAACAGAGGAAAAATCACAACTCATCTGCTGCTCAGACTCATCACACCCTCAGGCCTGGCAGTGTGTAGCCACACATCACACACACACACTATCCACACACTCTCTCTCACGCACAATCATGCACACACACACACACACACTTCAGTGTATTACTTATTGATTATTGTAACAGTAAACAAATTTTAAGGTTTGAGTGAAGCGTGTGTGTGTGTGTGTGTGTGTGTGAGGAGCCTCACTATCGAAGTCGATCTTCTCCACGATGTTTTTGGGTTTAACGCTCTCCTCCTGATTGTAGATGAAGATCCGACCATCAGCATCCTCCATCCACCCGTATTTATTCATCCACACCTTCACCTGAGTGTCTGAGTGGGGGGGGGGGGGGAAGGGGGTGTAATTCTGGATTAATTCTGGAATTAATCCAAAATAAGTGTGTGTGTGTGTGTGTGTGTGTTAGTTACCAAGTGGGTCTCCCAACATCTCTGCTAGCAGCCGGTGCTCGATGGTCTGATATGTGATTCCTACAACATGACAGATAACTAACACACACACACACACACACATATCATTAGGTAACACACATAGTCAGGTATCCATATACTTATAAAGGTGTGTGTGTGTGTGTGTGTACGCTGGAGGAGGAGGAAGTACAGTATGAAAGATTTTAAATGGTTCGTCTAAACACACAAAAAGTAACTGATGTCACTTCCTGCCCCCTGCTGGTGAGTGTAGTGCAGCAGTGTGTGTGTGTGTGTGTGTACAGCTGGGGGCAGAGCTTTTTCTTACAAAGCCCCAAAGTTATGGAATAGTCTTCCAAATAGTGTTCGGGACTCAGACACAGTCTCAGTGTTTAAGTCCAGGCTAAAAACCTATTTATTTAGCCAAGCATTTTTATAAATAGATTAGCCTTAGGTAAAGGAGCAGATCTGGGGGACTCATGGACATAGAGTATTATGGTGAACTGGTATGTTTGGATGCTGTCTTCCTCACTCTCATTGATCACTCAGGTTTGCTGACGGTGAGGTGATTGTTTGCTTTACATCTCAGTTCCCCCTCATGTTTGTGTTTCCTTCTGGCTCTCCCTTTTAGTTATGATGTCATAGTTAGTCCTGCCGGAGTCTCTGCTTGCACGCTACAGTTAATATACATTCACATTATACATTGTGTGACTGCGACCATACCTAACTGTTATCTCTCCTTCTCTTCTTCTCTTTCCCCCCCTCTTTCTTTTTCCTCTCTCCTCCTGTCCCCCCCTTTCACTCTTTCTCTCTCTCTCTGTCGAGCTACACATGTCGTTCCTGAGCTGCCAGTGATCCAGACTCCCTTTGCCCTCCGGACCTGTCTGACCCATCCTGGTGCCCCGCTTCTGGCTGAAGATCTCGTCACATGGATGCCCCGTGTGTCTCTCTGGGATGCGACTGGTGTCTGGGAATGATTCTCTCTACCTAGAAAATGGTTCTGGCCTTGACTGGTGTTGGCAACTGTTTCTCTGGGGACTTGACAGTTCGATAGTTCATGACTGGAACTTCTTACAAGTCTACCTGGGTCTTCAATAACTACCTGGACTCCATATTAACATCAATTAACATCAGCTATTATAGCTGAACTGCCTCCCACCCTACACACTGTATAAATGCAGATCATTTACTGCTTTTTGTTTCACCCAGATGAGGATGGGTTCCCTGTTGAGTCTGGTTCCTCTCAAGGTTTCTTCCTCTTACCATCTCAGGGAGTTTTTCCTTGCCACTGTCGCCCTCGGCTTGCTCACCAGGGACAAACTGACCATTTTGATTCATACAAATTCACATTTCATACAAACCTAAATAATTCTTTTGACTATGTAAAGCTGCTTTGCGGCAATGAAAATTGCTAAAAGCGCTATACAAATAAAATTGAATTGAATTGAATTGTGTGTGTATAAATACTTTACATACATTTACGAACAGAGTCCTCAAAGCCTGTGATCCCATCGATCAGCTCCCTGTTCTCCTCTAGACTCGCCTGCAACAGACACACACACACACACAGAGAGACACAGACACACCTCAGAATGAAAAAGCTTCAACAAACATGTATATTAAGGAGGTGTTGTTAAAGGTGTGTGTGTGTGTGTGTGTGTGTGTGTTACCCAGAAGCTCTGGAAGTGACAGGTCTCCAGCAGGTTGCCGAGGTAGAGGATCTGTCTGATTGGTCGCTCCTCTTGCTGTGGGTGTGGCTAAAGAAACTTGTGCAGAAGTAGACAGTGTGTTTACAGTGTGTGTGTGTGTGTGAGATGTGGAGTGCTCATATCTTTGATCACGTCTCTCCAGCAGCACTACTGAGCGCACCGTGACCGTGCCTGCCCCCTGCTGGTAGACTGTAGAGCAGCAGGGCTCACGCTCAGGTCTATAACCATAAATGATTGTTTACAGCGCCTTGCAGAAGTATTCACACCCCTTGAACTGTTCCACATTTTGTCAGGTTACAGCCACAAACATAAATGTATTTTATTAGAATTTCACGTGATAAACCAACAATATTTTTATTGCTTTTAAACAAAGACATAAAGCAAACATGTAGTGAGCATTTCAAGGTACACTAGTACAGTACACCCTACATCCTCACTCCACCCGTCCCCAACTCCCTACCAGCCTTACGTGTCTAAAAAACCAGGCATATTTAAAGAAAAAAAAGAAAGAAACAAAAACATGGAGCTGATCTGAGTTTTGTGTGCACAGAGAGGAGCAGGTGAACTCACCCTGGACATTTATAATTCATTTCACAGACTTTTGGTCATTACATTTTCACATTCATGCATTTGTGCACAACTCTCCAGACATTTCAATTTAAATTCGATATCAATTTCCCTAAAAGTTTTCATGGTTTCCATATTTGTACAGCCATATTGTCTACATTTTGTACAGGTAGGTTTTTAATAATCTTGATTTTAAGGTCACATATGTGGTCATATAAGCATTTTACTGCATATTTCCAACTGTAGGTGACAAATAAAATTTTTATTTGAATGAAAAACCCAACCGCTCAAACAGGAAGGGGATTAAACTATAAATGTATATGAAAATAGTGAACTCGGCCTCCACACCTGTTGAGATTTCAAGTCTGAATCACAGATTGAAGAGTTTAAGGTGGAGGTGGGTCTGCATCAAGGATCGGCTCTAAGCCCCTTTTTGTTTGCTCTGGTGATGGACAGGATGACAGATGAGGTAAGACAGGAGTCCCCATGGACTATGATGTTTGCAGATGACATTGTGCTTTGTAGCGAGAGCAGGGAACAGGTGGAGGAAAATTTCTCAACAAGAATCGATTTGGGTAGAAACTAGAGAGAGAGAGAGAGAGAAACTTTAGAGAAATGAGCCCTGTGTACAACCTTAAACTGTAATAAAGAGCGGCGGCACATAAGGAGGTTCAGTTGACAAGCTCGAGGATTAAGTTCCATGTGTCATGTGATAGTGTCAAATTTAGGGCTTTTTTCCTAAGCAGTTTTAATCTTTTTTGCTCAGCGCGAACAAACTGAGGAGAACTCGTAGGTACATTTAGTGCCAATGAAGTGTTTTACTTGCAAATATATAAAAAAGTGAGACATTTGTGATTAATAGACGTATATAAGTGATTAAGACATTGGACTACGGTTTGGAAGGCCACAGGTTTAAACCTCACAACCATCAAGTTACCACTGTTGGGCCCTTGAGCGAGGCCCTTAACACTTAACTGCTTGTCCTCTGAGGACTCGTGACTGCAGTCACTCGATAGTTCAGGACTGGAGTTTCCTACAGTCTACCTGAGCCTCCAATAACCAACTGGACTCCATATGAACTTCTCCACATCTCCTGGTATACTGAACCTCCAGCCTCCTAACACACAGTATCTGTGCAGATCAATCCCTGCTATCCGTTATCGCCCAGATGAGGATGGGTTCCCTGTTGAGTCAGGTTCCTCTCAAGGTTTCTTCCTATTACCATCTCAGGGAGTTTTTTCCTCAGCACCGTCACCCTCGGCTCGTTCATCAGGGATGATCTGATCATTCTGACTCACACACACTCACATCTCATACACACTTAAATAATTATTTGATTGTGTGAAGCTGCTTTGCGACAATGACAACTGTTAAAAGTGCTACACAAATAGCTCTGGATAAGGGCGTCGGCCAAACGCCTAAATGTAAACCTTTCACACCGCTGTTATAAAGATCGTTACAAAGCCTGATGTCCAGACTCCACCGATCCTGAAACTCTGAATCATGTAAAGAAGGTTGGATACGGTGGGACTGGAGAGGAAGATTTAAAAGTTTTTTTACTAATAAAAATCTCAAAAGTGTGGTGTGCATTAGTATTCACCCCCCTGAGTCAGTACTTTGCAAAAACAGCTCTCTCTGTAATAACAGCTGCAGGTTTGTGTCTACCAGCTTTGCACATCTACAGACTGAATGTTCTGACCGTCAGGGGGGATGGAAAGCGTCTGTGAACAGCAGTTTTTAAGTCTTTACAGAGTCTTATCTGGAATAAGGACTGCACTCTGGACTGTTCTAACACATGGACAGGCATGACACAGGACGATGGTGACGGTGACCGAATCCCCCAATCACTCAGAGGAATCCATCACTTCACACTGATGTGACACTGCGGCTGTAACCTGACTAAATGTGGAACAGTTCAATGGCTGTGAATACTTTTGGAAGGCACCGTGTAGCAGTGTGTGTGTGTGTGTGTATAAAGGATACATGAGGCTGATCGATCATACACTTGCACAAAGTGAAGTCAGTGTGTGGGAGGTTCGTTAATGCCTTCAGCAGGATCTGTGATGTCACGCTGGTCTGGAAGTAGGCGGGGTTAAACTGGTACCTACACACACACACCAAAAATCTTATTCCAATGCAATCCAAACCTAATCTCAGCATCAGATCTGTGCTGATATTAATGAAACATCAGTGTGTGTGTGTGTGTGTGTGAGAGATTAAACCCAGCTCACAGTTTGAGCACTGCGAGGTTGGCCTCCAGGTCGTAGGCGTTCTCTCTCGCCTGAGTCTCGACATATCGCTCCAGTGTGGAGAGATTCTCCGGGTTATACCTGCAGAACACACACACACACACACCCCTGATTATAGCATCATGAATGGAACTGTGTGTGTGTTTAAAAATATGGCTGCGAGACAGAAACATCTGACAAGTGATTTTGTTTTTTACATTTACATATTTTAAATTTTCCACAAATCCACACACAGACTATCCACACACTCACACTAATCACTACTGTAACGCCATCTCTCTTTCACACACACACACACACACACCATGTTGTTCAAGTTCTTTATATTACCCAGGAATGCCGCCAACAAATATTGAAAAAAAATTATAAAGAAGAAAAGAAAAAAAGGAGAAAAAAAAACGTAAACTTATTTAGTGGACGTTTTTATAATGTGTATATTATTGTTTTCCCAAAATGTATATCATAAAGGTCTGATTGACTAATATAATCTTCCATGGTGTTGATATATTATTTGCACTCCAGTCTATAGACCTGCTCCTGCCACGCCCTTTTCCATCCCACATCCTGCTCGTTAGTGACAGATGAGTGTGCCTGCCATCACATGTGAGAGTGATTTCAATTAGGCTATAAGGGCATCAAACACACAACCTTGCCATTAACTGACAATTTTAGCACACAGTCACTTTATCACATATCACTGCACTGGTGTTACATTTTACAACATAATTCTGTATAATTTATATATTTAGATTATATTGTATATAATTTATATTATAGTCTTCTTAGTATTATTTTTATTTTGTACATACTTATTCCTTCAGTCTTAATTTATTTCTTCTTAAAAGAAAAACAGTCTGGAGTTTGTTGCAACTGCATTTCACTACTTTTGTACTTGTACAACCATGTATGTGACAAATAAAATTCTTAAATCTTGAGTGTGTGTGTGTTCATGTGCTTCTGTCAGACAATACTAACAGGACATAAGGAATTTTTGCATATGAGTAAAACAAAAGGTTTTGTCTCTACATTGGTCAGAAATCACTCTTTCAATGATACATTTATTCATTTATACACTGAAGGACCAGAAACCAGTCTCAGAAACATTTCTGTCGGTCGGTCTGGTCAGATTTCCTCACAGCGTCACTCAAAACTGTCTAGACTGAATCTCCTGCAGTCCTTAGATCTCTACCTGAAGTTTAATCTGCACCATCAGTGAATCTAAATGTGGAGTAAAAGTGATGTTATGAACAGTTATGTGTGGGATTTAATAATCTACTGTAAAATAATCTACTAATGCGCTACTGTCTCAATGTAAACAAACACCTGCACCAATAGATATTAATTAGAAAAGATAAAGTGAATATTTTGACTGGGATTAGTTCATATTTTCACTTTGGCTGAAATAACAGCGCTGAAGTGGTATAAGTGAATTTTAACACGCTGGAGTGGTTTTAAGACAAAACTTCATCTTTATCCTTTTATCTACTTTTTCCATTTCTCATCTGTGATTCACTCTCCGATTACCGAACAGGGAGTGTATTTGTCTGAGCACCAAAGAAGGACAACTTAGTGTAAACAAGGCGTAAACATAAACTTCTCTAACAGTCTCTTTCACACTGATTACAAGATAAAATGTCAGTAGATTTAAAATCTTGCCGTGAACTAAGAATTTTTTTTTTTTTTACAATTTCCTAATATTTATTCACCAAACCACCAATACTATAAAACATTACACCAACAAAATCATGTGAAATTTCAGTTTAAAATCACTAAGTTGTTCATCTTTGCTGCAGACAGACAGACATGTACATGAGCTTCAACCTGAAATAATAATAATAATAATAATAATATCAGTGGTTACAGTGAAGATTATTTTGATATTTTACCTGTTTATATAAACTCTTTACCCCTCAGTGACCGACACTAACACTAGTTATTAAGATAAACTCCAGCGCACGCGCGCGCGCTCTCCCTCTCAGTGTGTTGAACAGTGTTAGCATTAGCCTGTTAGCATTAGCCTGTTAGCTCACGGTTCACTCACCTGTCGATTCCTCTCAGAAGTTTAGCGACGTTAGCGCGCATCTGCTCAAATGACGAGCTCATGGTGACGGTCACCTGCCGCTGAGACTCGGTACCGGGGATTAACACACACACACTCCGCACGTGGAGACAGGAACCGAGGGGCAAACGGCACCGGAAATCAGCGGAAAAGACCGGAAACAGTCCGACAGCGTGAACAGTCCGGGGGGAAACAAACAGCTGTGGTACTGTGATACTGTGACCGCTTCGGATTTACCTGAAGAAATTCATCATCAGAGCTGCGAACTCTACATAAAGCTTAGAGGGAGAGTCTCTCTTACACACACACACACACACACACACACACACGACGCCCCAACTGCGCATGCCCAGTGATTTTCTCTTTAACCCCAGGGTTAGATTAGATTAACTCCACTGCATTACTCTAATTCCTGCTGCTACATTAATGAACGTTTACTGTTTCTACCTCAACTCACCACCTCAACACCAACTCATCACCTCAACACCACCTCAACACCAACTCATCACCAACTCATCACCTCAACACCACCTCAACACCAACTCATCACCACCTCAACACCAACTCATCACCTTAACACCAACTCATCACCTCAACACCACCTCAACACCACAGCACCCCCTCAACACCAACTCATCACCTTAACAACACCTCAACACCACCTCAACACCAACTCATCACCTTAACACCAACTTATCACCTTAACACCAACTCACCACCTCAACACCAACTCATCACCTCAACACCAACTCATCATCTCAACACCTCATCTCTTTAATCTGGCATACGCGTAACTCATCCCATAACCTCATACTTCAGTACATCTATCCTGAATGGCAACTACGCTAATTCTCTCCATCTGTTCTGTATTTTTCTACCTATCCCGAGGCATCTGGAGATTGTACCAGCTTCAGTAGACAAAGGCCAACCCTGTGAGGATCCTGAGGCATCCAGTGAAGGACCAGCTCCAGCTGAATTCTGCCTTATTATGATTGGAGCTACACATCCTGCTCCTGTGCTCCCAGTGATCCAGACCCCATCTGCCCTCTGCACCTACTAACTCCCTGTGCTGAACTGGACTTCATGTTAATTTAAAGAACTCCTGTTATATTGTACTCTCAGCTGCACAACACACATGATGTTATATTATCTCTATCTGTTATCACCCAGATGAGGATGGGTTCCCCGTTGAGTCTGGTTCCTTTCAAGGTTTCTTCCTATTACCATCTCAGGGAGTTTTTCCTTGCCACCATTGCCGTCACCCTTGGCTTGCTCATCAGAGACATTTCATTCATCATTCATTCATCTCATTATTATCTAGACACATTTTTCTTACAAATACACACTTCCAAATATTTTCTTTTCTAAAAACTTCTTTCATTTTTGTGAAGCTGCTTTGAGACAATGACCATTGTTAAAAGCGCTATATAGAGAGTCCTGAAATCTTGTGCTCCCCAACTATGTGGTGTCCTCCAGTACCTCTTTAGCCTAAGCCTGTCTCTGCAAAAAGTCCCTGCACTGTGGAAAACATCATGCATTGTGCCAGTACCCAAAACACCACGTCCTTGTGCCCAGAACGATTTCAGGCCTGTTGCTTTGACATCGCACATTATGAAGGTGTTCGAGAGACTGATCCTGGATACACTACGTCCCCTGGTGAAGTCCTCTCTGGACCCTCTTCAGTTTGCCTATCAGCCGTTCATTGGAGTCGATGACGCCATAATACACCTGCTACATCGTACCTACTCTCACCTTGACAAGCCTAGGACCACAGTAAGGATGATGTTCTTTGACTTCTCCAGTGCCTTTAACACCATCCAACCGGCAGTACTGGGGGAGAAATTAATGAACATAAACATTGACACCCGCTTGGTTTCCTGGATCATGGACTATCTGACCTGCTGTCCCCAGTATGTCCGACTACAGAACTGTGTGTCCGAGACTTTGATCTGCAGCACTGGAGCTCCACACGGGACGGTACTGTCTCCTTTTCTTTTCACCCTATATACATCTGACTTTAGATATAACTCAGAGTCATGCCACCTGCAGAAGTTCTCTGACGACTCTGCGGTTGTTGGGTGTGTAAAGGAGGGTGACACCTCTGAGTACCAGTCTGTGGTGGATGACTTTGTTTCCTGGTGTGAGCGTAACCACCTACAACTAAACATCAGGAAAACAAAGGAGATGGTTGTAGACTTTAGGAGAAGCAAGACCCCTGTGACTCCTATATCTGTAAAGGGAGAGACAGTGGACATGGTCTCTGAATACAAATATCTCGGAGTCCATCTGGACAACAAACTTGACTGGTCACTCAACACAATAGCACTCTACAAGAAAGGACAGAGTCGGTTGTATTTTCTTCGAAGGCTCAGGTCTTTTAACGTCTGTAACACCATTCTGCGGATGTTCTATGAAACCGTTGTGGCGAGGGTCATTTTTTACGCTGTGGTCTGTTGGGGTGGTAACATTAGGGTGTCTGATAAGAACAAACTGGACAAGTCAATCACAAAGGCCGGATCGGTGCTAGGCATGGAGCTTGACTCTGTGGATGTAGTAGCAAAGAGGAGGATTCTATCCAAAGTACAATCCATTTTGAACAATCCTTCTCACCCGCTATACAGTGTCCTTGCTGAACAGAGGAGCAGTTTTAGCCAGAGACTGATTACTATCAAGTGTTCCACAGAGCGCCACAGGAGATCCTTTCTCCCAACAGCCATAAAAATTTACAACTCTTCCCTGTAACTCATACACACATGTATGTGGATTTTTCACTAACTGTTACACAACAGGACATTATCACATACCATATTAAAAATATAACTACTGCAATACTACTTCCCGAGAAAATATGTAATACAAGATCACACACAATAATACAATATTACATATATAATACAATAGTATTGTTACATAAACAATACTAGATTACTGTGCAATACTTACAAGTGGCCCTGAGTCATATTCTTATGGTACTTACTATTTTAAGACTTTAAAATTTTTTTTTTTTTTTAAGATTATTATTATTATTATTTATTACCTTTATTCTTTATTACCTTTCTTAGTTAACAACTGTGAGCACCTGTAACCAAGCAATTTCCCTCTGGGATTAATAAAGTTATTTGAATCTTTGAACCTAAATACAATTGAATTGAATCAACACCACAGCACCAACTCATCACCTCAACACCACAGACTATTATCTTTTGTCGTGTTTGTGGCACCGTCACTTTGTTGCTTTTATTTGCACGTGCACTTTATGTTGTCTGTAAAAAAAATTATATATATATATATATAGTCTCTGTGGGTTAGTTAGTTAGTTTTTGTTACTGTATGTTGCATGTAGCACCTTGGTCCTGGAGGAACATCGTCTCATTTCACTGTGTACTGTAACTGTATATGGTTAAAGGGACAATAAAGCATACTTGAACTTTGCACCTTTAGTGTTCAGGTTCGATTCCCACCTCAGGTCTGTGTGTGGGGAGTTTGGATGTTCTCCCCGTGCTTTGTGGGTTTCCTCCGGGTACTCCAGTTTCCTCCCGCAGTCCAAAGACATGCTGATTAGGTTCACTGACGTTCCCAAATTGCCCCTAGTGTGTGTATGTGTACAGTAAGTGTGTGCGCGCCCCTGTGTTCTAAATCTCCTACAATAGGCTCCGCCCCCAGACTGCTGTATACAGGATAAATTACATTTCTGACACTACATACACACAGGACACTCAGTAACACAGCGACACACACAGCAGTGTTACTACAGGACTTTTTCCAGCAAGGTGTGTTACACAGAGATTTGTAATAATCATAGTGGTGTGTTCCTCATATATACACTATAAAGATTAAAGAGACACAGAAACAGCGATCAGCACAAAGAACTCCTTTATTTATCTATGGAATAAAATCTCCTACCCCAGGATACACTTCATACAAAAATGTAGAAAAACCAGTCACGTGCTAACAACTCGCTGACTAACACACACAAGCTCAGAAAGAAGGAAAAATTAAACATTTGTGTGTGTGTTAATGGAACAGCCTCACTGTCAGAGAGAAGGACTGTAAAAATGGAGCAAAGAAAAAACTCAATTTTTTTTTTATTGTTGAAAATGTGAAATTTGTACTGAGGTTAAAAATAAGAAGAGCACTCAGAAAACACACACACACAAACACAGGTGGAGAATCTGAGCCACACTAATCCCATTGACAAAACTCAAACTCCCACAATTCCACATTAAAACCTGCAGCCAATCAGGAGCAGGTTACACACCGAGGATTTCACTGATATCTCTCTCTCTCTCTCACACACACACACTCTTATAAACAAAGTCAGCTTGAACATTTAAAAAGTCAGACACACAGAGGACAGAAGAGAGAGACAGATACACACAGACACACAGAGTGTGTAGTTTGGACAGTGTGTGTGTAAGTGTGTTAAGCGCGTTCTCCGCGAATACGGCGTGCCAGCTGGATGTCTTTGGGCATGATGGTGACGCGCTTGGCATGGATAGCGCACAGGTTAGTGTCCTCAAACAGACCGACCAGGTAAGCTTCACTCGCCTCCTGTATACACACACACACACACACACAATTACATCTGTCACCATTAAATACTCTGTAAAGTGTGAGCGAGAGAGAGAGAGCGAGAGAGAGAGAGCGAGCGAGCGAGAGCAGTACCTGCAGGGCTCCGATGGCGGCGCTCTGGAACCTCAGGTCAGTTTTAAAGTCCTGAGCGATTTCTCGGACGAGTCGCTGGAACGGCAGCTTCCTGATCAGCAGCTCAGTGGATTTCTGGTAGCGCCGGATCTCACGCAGAGCCACAGTGCCGGGCCTGAACACACACACACACGCTTAAATACAACACACACCCCATTAACACTACACCAGAAGAACTGTGTCCGTGAGTGTCACCTGTAACGATGCGGTTTCTTCACCCCTCCTGTAGAGGGCGCACTCTTACGGGCCGCTTTGGTAGCGAGCTGTTTACGGGGAGCTTTACCTCCTGTGGATTTACGGGCTGTCTGCTTTGTACGGGCCATAACTGCTCAAAAGCACCTGAAGAACACACACACACACACACACAATAAATATAGATTTTATAATTCTACTATACGTTTTATATTTAATCATTTTAATCCATACATATTCACACATTTCATGCTCATTTCCCTGACTGTGTAAAGCTGCTGTGTGATAACGAGCTGAGTTACAAATAAAACTCAATTTAATCTGCAACTGCGCGAACAGACTTTCAGCTTTAAAGCGCCGGGGCGAATCCCAGCACCCAATCAGGTGCCAAGCTACAGCACATTAACCAATCAGAAAACGAGGCGGGACAAACCGATCTCCCAACAAATGGACGCTCAAGCCAGATCTTCCATAGCACCCGCTAATTTGCATGTCCCCGCCCCCTTTGCGCTGATGTAATGGCTGCTCAGGAGAGCGAAAATAGCAGTTAGATAGTAGAGCGGATATTAATCATTTTTACGGCACAATCCGAGTTTTATCCTAAACTTTTGCTACCCAAATCTATAACCCATACCGATCCCATCGTTAGGTGTAAATGTGCGCTCAGCACTGTGTAATGTGGCAGTTAAAGCGGCTCAGTGAGGTGTGAAGGCAGCAGGACGGAGCTGCTCCTCAACACCACACCGTTTCACACAAACACTCCGCTTTACCGCCGTGTTTCTTTCGCACACTGCCTGTTATAACGACCAATTTATTTAAAAAATAGTTATTTACACTTTCAGTTAGTTTTTATGTTTTTGTTAAATGCTAAAAAAAGACTAAATTCAGACTCACCTTGTATATTTAGGCGGAAAGTGAGGAGACGTTATAATGCCTGAATGTCGTTTTTGTGGTTCGTTGTAACGTTCTAAGTGTTGTTTTTAAACCACCAATATTCCGACAAGCCCCGCCCCCTGTCGCAGTTTGGTTGCGTCACTCGAGATCACAAGCGATCCACTGATTGGTCAGCAGCAGGGTCAATTTAAAACCCGAGCCAATCGGAACATAAAAGAGAGCGTTTGTTAGGAATACGGGTGTAAAATGCATCACGCCAGAACCTAAACCTTTGAATCTAAAATGGCGGATTTTCCCATGATGCACCACAGGCAACGCAACCCTGCTAATTATGACCTGTTTACAAACGCGTGGTTCTGATGGACATTTTTATTTTACTGTAAAATTCAAGGCTTTTTTGTTGTGTAAATATTATTGTACAATATTAGACCTGTTTTAACCAAAAAGCGTTAGGGAAATTTAATTTGTGAAACTAAAATAATACATAATTAAAACCTTAAACTCAGTTCAATATGAGGTAAATTCTTTTTTTTCCTGAATGAAATAAGTAAAGGTATATTATAAATAAGTAGACTTACATTTACACTAAACTACAGTTACATTACTAACTTATCTGTGGAAAAATACAGAAAATAATACAACACTCAGTTTTAGTCGTCAGGTTTGTTGTGTATTGTTTCACGTGTTTCATGTTGAATCAATAAATACACAAGAAAACCGTTTGTTACTAATAACTAACCATAATTATATCAAGATTTATTTCAAAGCACAGAGATGATAAAAGATATAAAGCTAAAAGTTTCTGACTAAGAAACCCTGACAGGCCGTGTGGAGTGTGTGTGCGGGGTGTGTACCGGCGGGGTGTGTGTTCGTCTGAAGACTCCTGAGTCTAGACATTTAATTATTTAATCTATTTCATTATGTGCTCCGAACTCTACTGTGTTTCTGATTCCATAAAAACGTCATCTGAGAAGGACATTGGCAGCGTGATTTCTGATAAACAATGGGCTTATGTAGGATTTACAGATGTTCAGTCAATGCTCCGCCTCAGTTCATACAGTTTAAAGTGATACACAGATCGCATTATTCAAAAACGAAGCTTTATAAATTTTACCCAAACATCTCATCCGTTAGTGACAGATGCAAACGCCAAGAAGGTATTCTCACTCAGATTTTCTGGGTTTGCCTCAAGGTAATGGGCTTCTGGCAATTTATATTCAAATCATTTCTGACTATAAGAGTTTGTTTTGTTACTTTAATGCAACCACTGAATTACTTCAACATTTAAAGTTGTCTCTCATGTTTAGAAAAAAAGTAGTTAAAAAGATCGTTTTGAAAGAGTGGAAGTCATCAGTTCACAACACAACACTGTTCTTGTTCTGATTATGGCAACACCTTTAGGCCTTGTTCACACGGGCGTTAAATGTTTGGATAAACGACGCGCTCTGAACGTCCTAGGCGTTTATGTTGTGTTTTGTAGCGGCACTCGATTGACTTCTACACTGGCGTTCGTTTGTCTCTGTCTAACGCCAGCCTGCAGCCCAGATTGTAGAGTGTGTGTTTACCTGTTGGGGAAAAAAAAAAATCGCCGCCACTACTGGGTTCACCCTCTGACTGAAAAAGGAAGTTTTTTTGTGGTTTATGAAGAAATGCGAAAATTTCCGCGCAAGTTTTTTAATTACTGTCGGATGTCAGTTTCCACTTTTGATTAGCTGGACCAACTTCCTCTGACATTTTATTTTGCTTTTATTTCCCTATGTATAGCATGTAGGATCATGGGATATATCCGGTCCTCCGTAGCGTAAAATGAACGCGAAGAAAACGCACTAGAAGCGTTTTGCTTGCGTTTGTTGGGATTTGAACACCACGAACGGCAGAAAAACGCTCGATTTTAACGCCCGTGTGAACAAGGCCTTAAGTTTTGTAGCGGCAATAGTTTTATTTTACTGCATTCTTTGTGGATTTATGACTCAGATTAGCTTTGCATGTTTTTCTTTCTTTTTTTCCCCTCGGGTTAGGGAGGTGTTCTTGCTGGGGTTTTTTTAAGTGTGTGTTGGGGAAGGGGGCGGGGGGAGGTTAGGGGTGATCTGGAGTGTGTTTGTTTTTATCTTGTATTCGAAATACACTTAAATAAAACATAAAAAGAAAAAAGACGCTTTATGTCCGACGCACCCTCTCTTCAGCTAGACTGTTACAAACTGTACACTAACACATTAACACACTGTTTATAAGGACAGTTATAATTACTGTTTATAAGTATAAAACGACTTATAATCTCATACTCCAGTGTCACCCAGAGGAGCCACGGCGTCGAGTCAGTGCTCCACTGCAACTTTACTGAAGTGAAATGATCATTAAAGATAGATAAATGATTATGATGATGATGATGATGATGGTGGTGGTGATGATGATGGTGGTGGTGGTGATGATGATGATGGTGATGATGATGATGATGGTGGTGGTGGTGATGATGATGATGGTGGTGATGATGATGATGATGGTGGTGGTGGTGATGATGATGATGATGGTGATGATGATGGTGGTGATGGTGGTGATGGTCAGTAGATACTGGGCAGTATTTTATAAGGCACTCTCCTGCAGTATTCTCTCCATGCTGCTCCATGTTTCTCCTCACACAGCCGCTCGATATCAGTGGCTCGCTCCAGCAGCATCTTCAAGCAGTGCAGCCCAGGTACATACGGCAACACACTGCTGAACCCTACACACACACACACACACACACACACTGAGCTTACTCATTACAAAAAGCCTTCACATCCTCTGTGTGTGTGTGCGAGAGTTAATCCTGACCACAGAACATAGTCCAGGAGAACGTCATCATGCAATCTCCCAGGTAGTTTGGATGTCGGACCCAACCGAACCACCCGGACACCAGCAGGTTTTGACCAGAGGGACTGACGAGCGCCTCGAGATCTGCGGAACGACACTCTTCAGACTTTAGCACTAATCTCTTGTGCTAACTGCTAATTAGATCACAAGCCAGCTAATACTCTCTCCTCAGTGCAGGAGGAAAACTGTGAGGTCTATTTAATTTTACAGATGTTCTTACAGTGGTAATAAAACAGTGATAAAGCAGAAAGGTGATACGCACGAGCCACTGATGGGTCGTCTGGGTTTTTACGGTAGAGATTCTTCTGCTTGGTGGACAAGCGATAAATCAGAAAACTCCCAGCTGATAAGAACGTGAGAGAAGAAATGATGATAAGATGAGATAATGAGAGAGATCTGCATCTTATTATTGTATTAATCTGGTGTAAAAGTTAAAGATTTGCAAATATCATCAGGTTTGTCAGATACATGAGTGAGAAGCGAACATTTAAAAGGAAAAACAGTGTGTGTGTGTGTGTGAGTGTGTGAGTTAGCTGGATGTGGTTCCTACACCTTGACCTCCTGAACTAACACAAGGATGTTTGTGATGGAGACACGACACACTGCTCTACACTGTGTTAATGATGTAAATGTAAAGAATGAGTTAAAGAATGACTTACAGAACAGAAGGATTATGGGTAGGCTGTACAGGAAGGAGAAGTCCGTAGGGTGTTGAAGCAGGAAGTAAAGAGGAATGCTGGAGAAGAAAGGCATCCAGACGTATTCACCCTGAACCATCAGGAACCCGATCGGCTCCATCGTCAGCTCCTTAGAGTCTAATAAAATCTCCTGACATGTGACATACACACACACACACACACACACACACACACACATACACAAAGGCTACTTTAAAACAACATTTATTATAAATATTTTATCTATAACACCATACACAGTTATTGATTATTTATAATCCGGAGTTTCAGGATCAGTGGTTGAGATGTTTATAATCCACATAATAATAATAATAATAATAATAATAATAATAATAATGTGTAGTTTAGTAAAGTGGAACCTCATCGATGAGGGCGTCTGTAATGTAGATGAGCTGCAGGACGGCAGTGAGGAGGAGAGACAGAGGGACAGAGCCGTGTGTCTCCACCGCACTCAGGACGTAACACACATCAATCAGTGCCTGGGTGTTAAACAGAAAGGAGAACACACACACACACACACACACACACCTGCTGAATCATGAACTACTATTAACAGTCATGGACACTTGTACAGAAAGAGAAAGTTTAATACACAATCCTTAATAATAATACACACGACTCTTTTTACACAAATAAACCTTAAAGTTCATCTGTTATGGAAAAGTCACATTTTAGTCATGTTTAGACATCCAGAAGGGTCTCCAGTGGATGTGTGTGTGTGTGTGTGTGTGTGTGTGTGTGTGTGTACAAACAACAAACATAAGAAAAACATTCTCTGTCTTTTGTTCTGCTTGTTTGTTTGTATGGGCCGAGGTTTTAAAAAGCCAATTAGATTTTCCGACTAATATGACCTCATATAAGAAGAGCCCCGCCCCTGACTATCTGAGGGGTATCTCCGCTGGGGCATTAGGACAGATGATCCCCCCTTCTTCTTACCTCACAGCTTTCAGTGTGTGTACAAAACCTGAATGCAATCCCATAATTCCGAGTGTTGAGCCTCACCCAGCCCATGAAGCCGATCCGCACCATCGCAAACAGCTTCACATCGATCTTCCCCACACGGGGGTGTAACTCCTGTCCCAAAACAAAGCCCTCCAGCACATGCCCTAATCCAGAAACCTCTGTAACACACACACACAAACACACAAATATACACACACACACACACACACATAGATATGCACGCTCAGCAGTTATTTAACAAATTTTTTAAAGAAGGAAACGTATTTGCAAGCAACGATGAGCGGGCCCAAGCACCACCCGCCATCGCCGCCCGGCTGCAGTACACAAGCTGCGCACTTCACACACTGTATAGGGCTGATGTCTGCTTGGGCCCTAAATATTTGTTCAGAATAGTGTGTGCATGTTTGTGTGTGTGGTGTGTGAGTGTGTTTGTGTACATTTGTGATGTGTGTGTTTAGAAAAGGGTGAATTTCATGTTAATACATTCAAAAAGTCACAGATGCTGGAATAAAAGCATCAGACTATGATGTCAGTCAATGTGATGTCACTCTTCAGTGTTATTAACCACGTTTCAGCCCAGGTTTCGGGCCCGGACTCTCAGATGTGGCAGCAGATTCCAATCTGTCTGTCGAAGGTTGTAAAACCCCCAAAAGGCCCCAATGGTGGAAAAAAACCCATGGAAGAACAAGATGGCCCTCACACACTATGACGACATACTGTAGGGCTGATGTCATAGTGCTCGGGCTCTAATAAGCACGAAATTGTGTGTGTGTTTACCTGCTGTGTTGCTGTGTGTGTTTGTGCGTATGTACAGGAACACACAGATAAGGAAGGAGAGGACCCAGCCAGCACTGATCAGAGGAATGACTCTGCTCGACACACTGCTACAGCGGAACACACCACACCACCACACACACACTAACGCCAACACAGACACCACGCCGGCGTGTAGACCTGCAACACAACACACATAAACAACAGTAACAACACTCAGTACAACACAATATTTTCATCATCAGACCATTATATTATATTATATTATATTATATTATGTTATGTTATGTTATGTTATGTTATATTATATTATGTTATGTTATGTTATGTTATGTTATATTATATTATGTTATGTTATGTTATTTTATGTTATGTTATATTATATTATATTATATTATATTATATTATATTATATTATATTATATAGTGTAGGTCACTGTGACTGGGTGTTCTGTTTGCTTACCATTTATGTTGTATTTCAGACGTTTGTCATGAGGTCCGATTATTCCCTCCATGACCTGAACACACAATTACATCTGTATTACATATCATCAATCTCTCCCTACACCCTACACCCTACACCCTCCCTACACTGGAGAGTCATGAGCACTGCATCCTGCCCTGTTGCATTTTGTCTTTCCATCCCTTCTGGAGTGTGGCAGGGTCGAGTGCTGAAGTTTTACAGAATGCAGAATGAGAGATGCTCATGCAGGAGTACTCACCCGTCCGACAGGTAGGTAGTAAAGTCCGGCCTGGATCAGGGTGAAGAGCACCACCATCGCAGCCGCGTCCCAATCCCAAATACTCGACACAGTGATGATGGAGGGATCAGAAGAGGGGTGACAAGCGTTCAAGAGCAGCATGACCAACACAGGCACCAACACACACACCAGGGACGCATCTGACACACACACACCCACACACACACACACACACACAAACCTGCTGATTTGTTATACTTTCACTAATAGGAAAAACAAAGAAATATAATTTTACAATAAACATGTGTTTAGTTCAGAGCAATAAAGTCTCAAAAGGTGAGGTTTCTTTTATCTTGTGAGATCTTTATTATCCTAATGTTAAAGATTTACAGTCGTTTAGAAGAAACAAAGTGTTAAAGTAAAGCCAACTTACCCCTGTGTGTTTCATGCAGAAGGCTTCTGCCATTGCTTTATATTTGCTTTATACATAACAGGTGTTTATGATTAATATCATTGTACCACATTTAGGAATTTGGCAGAGACTGTCATCCAGAGTGAAATTTTAATCTTATACATCTGAGCAGTTTAGGGCCCAACAGTGGCAACTTGGTGGTCACAGGTTTTAAACCTGGGATCATTTAAACCGTAATCCAATGCCTTAATCACTGAGCTACCCCCGACCCCCTGTACGCCCGTTAAGGTACTAAAGTGCTGCCTTACACTTGGGGTTCCAGTTAACTTGATGTTTTCTGTCGTTTTCTGCAGCGTTGTCCTGAAGCCCTTCGTTCTTCTCTTCAGCGAGGGTGGGATCCATCTGCCATGTGAGAAACAGAGACAGAAAGAACAGACAAGAGACAGAACGTGGTAAGAAATCACACACAAACTGATAACATTTAATAAAAACTAATAAATTAAGTCATTTGTTCTGTATTAGCACTTATCAGCTACAACAGGTCACAGTTTAGTTTTATACATTCTGTTTATTTATCACTGTAGATTATATTTAGTTTTTAATTATGTGTAATGAATGTATGAACATTAAAAATCATACATTTTATTTGAATTTGTATTCATGTTATCATACCTGCTTGTTCTCAGATTGCTCCTCCATGTCAGTTTCAGATCTCACACTTCTGCAGGCTGGAGAGTCGCTGCTCTGAACACACACACACACACACACACACACACACATGCACATATACACCTATCAGGCGGAATGACACACCCAGTGTTAGACCCTGAGATCGAGTCCTGCAGGGAAAATGAGTTTGCATCACTGCACAGAGGAATATCTTAATCCGCGAGAGAATCATTTAAAATAAGGAAATAGCGCTTTCAGTCTGATAATAAAGTTACCTTCATTTTTAAAAATTCTAAATTAAAGTACCATAAAATATTTACATGACGTTTATAATATTTATGAAAAGTAATGAGGACTAATAAAACAAAGCCATGGGATATAAATTCAGATATTTTTCATTTATTTGAGCTGTTTTTAAAACTAAATATTTCCTGGATAGATAGATGGATAGAGTTCTTTTTAATTGCTAAGGGAAATTATATCGTTACAGCAGCCAGTCCACAGATTATACAAGTAAGCAACAAGCAAGAATGAAAAAAAGTTATTCTGTTTGAAGTTTAGGGTGCAGTTTACAGTGTGTATATACAGGTGGGAACAAAACATTAGGTCCACCAGCAAGTTAAAATATTAATGAAAGAGAGGATTAAATAAATAAAGGATTTGTATATATATATATATATATATATATATATATATATATATATATATATATATATAGTGATGTCAGAGAAGAAGATCCCTCTCCTGATACAGAGCAGAATTATTGTAAAGTCTAATTCAATTCAATTTAATTTAATTTGTATAGTGATTTTAATGATTGTCATTGTCCCAAAGCAGCTTTACACAATCATAAGAATTATTGAAGTGTGTATGAGATGTGAGTGTGTGTGAATCAGAATGATCAGATCGTCCCTGATGAACGAGCCGAGGGTGACGGTGCTGAGCCCATGTTGTGTTCCACTACAGTAGCATTTCTGTATGTAATGCAGTGCTGTCCTTTCCGGCCTCTTATTGATACCTGTCCCAACTTTTTCGGAATGTGAAGCTCTCATGAAATCCAAAATGAGTCAATATTTAACATGACATTTCAAAATGTCTCAATTTCAACATTTGATATGTTATCTATATTCTATTCTGAATAAAATATTAAAATTTGAAACTTTTACTTCATTGCGTTCTGTTTTTATTCACAGTTTGTACAGTGTCCAACTTTTTTGGAATCAGGTTTGTAAACACTGAGACTGTGTCTGAGTCCCGAATACTATTTGGAAGACTATTCCATAATTTTGGGGCTTTGTAAGAAAAAGCTCTGCCCCCAGCTGTATTTTTCATAATACGCGGTACTGACAAGCAGCCTGCATCCTTTGATCGAAGTAGGCGTGGCGGATCGTAAGACACTAGCAGTTCGCTCAGGTACTGCGGCGCGAGACCATTTAATGCTTTATATGTCAAGAGTAGTATTTTAAAATCAATGCGAAATTTCACAGGGAGCCAATGCAGTGAAAATAAGATAGGGGTGATGTGCTCATATCTTCTGGTTCTAGTGAGGACTCTCACTGCTGCATTCTGGACTAGCTGAAGTTTATTTATGCATCTAGCTGAACAACCAGACAGTAAGGCGTTACAATAGTCCAACCTAGAGGTGATACAAGCATGTACTAGTTTTTCTGCGTCGTTTAGCGACAATAAATTTCTTATTCTGGCAATATTTCTGAGGTGAAAGAATGCTATCCTGGTAATATTATCTACATGAGCTTCAAATAAAAGGCTGGAATCAATAATCACACCAAGGTCTTTTACTGTTGTATTAATTGCAGTTGCCCTGAAGGACATTCTGTATCGATGGATCTCCTATAGCATATTATTATATGTGTCATTAGCGAGGAGTCATCATCATCATCTTAATAATAATAATAACAATTTTCATATATACTTTTATCACTGTACACAATAGGTGTGTGTGTGGATTATGACCCTGCTCTGCATTGTTGTAGGTCCATGAAGATAGAAATGTTCTTGTTTCTGTGTGTGTTGATCAGAAGTGTGATTAATGGTGTGTGAGCTGCAGGATGTTCTCACATGTCGCATTGTGAAATGAGGCCACTTCTGAAGTTTGGGAATGACTTTATTAAACAAATTTACTGTTTGTGTAGGAAAATCATCTCCCTGAGGGGATTCAGCTGTGATGCACTAAAGAAACACACACACACACACACTGTCGAGCTACACATGTCTCTCCTGAGCTGCCAGTGATCCTGTCCCCTCTGTCCTCTGGACCTGTCTCACCCGTCCTGGTGTCCTCTGGTCTGGTCACATGGACATGTGTGTGTGTGTGGTGTCTGGGGACGGGTCACCATGAAGACGGTCCTGTCCAGACGTGAGACAGTTCAGTAATGAAACAGTATAAAATAATAAAGTAATAACTTAGAGTCGGTAAAACTTGAGTCAGAAGAGTCTCAAACACACACACACACACACACACAGCGATATTCACACACGTACATTGATATTCACACACACAGCCCATGATACACTCGTAAATTTTAAACATTCACATTTTTGCACAGTTCTACATATGTGAATTGTATATTATGAACATGTATATTTTTATGCACGTGAATGTGTTTTTTGTGAATATATATTTTTTCCGTGCACGTGAATTGGGTTACGCACGTGAACATCGTGTCCCTTGTGTGAATTATTTATTCCGATCTCCTCCATAGAGACGCGTTTCTTCTTCATCACAGTGCGGTTTTCCCACAGCGGCTCGTTGGTCTAGGGGTATGATTCTCGCTTTGGGTGCGAGAGGTCCCGGGTTCAAATCCCGGACGAGCCCAAGTTTTTAAAGGCTGTTTTTTAATTTATTTTAATTTATGATAGATGTAGGGATGATGGAATATGAGCGGATTAAGCCAACACATAGAGACCGATGTCTGTTTCCTTTGTTTATTTTATACGTGTGTGTGTGTGTGTGTGTGTGTCGAACAGACGACTTTTATCGGAAGGTCGCTGCTATACATCTGCGCATGCGCGTACCATGCCTGCGTTTATCGACACACACACACACACACAGGGTTCTAATCGTTTCATTCACACAGCTTCCTCCCAAATCTATAATCAGACACTAAATGTTCAGGAAGATTAAATAATAAATAAAATAATATTTCTTTACAAACTCAATCAGGAAACACGTGACCTTCTGTATTAAACTTCATAAAATCCTGTTAATACACAAATTATTTCCACTCTCCTTATTGTGTGTGTGTGTGTGTGTGTGTGTGTGTGTGACAGTCACATTAGAGCAGCTGATCCAGGTGAGTTACAGGAAATTCAAACGTTATTTGTCTCTCTCTCTCTCTCTCACACACACACACACACACACACACACACACGTGATCTGATTTCTGAGTGACGGTGATTCATCTGCGATCTGATAAGCTGCAGTCACGTGTTCATATAACCGGGACAGAGAAGAAGATCCCTCTCCTGATACAGAGCAGAATTATTGTAAAGTCTAATTCAATTCAATTCAGTTTTATTTGTATAGTGATTTTAAAGATTGTCATTGTCCCAAAGCAGCTTTACACAATCAAAATAATTATTATAAGTGTGTAACCAGGACAGATTTAACCGGGACAGATATTAGTGAATGATTTAATGATTCAGGTAAACTGTACAACTCAGTCATGACATGTAACAAGGAGGCGGAGCTAATCATACTAACCAGTGATCAGGGGTTGGGGTCGTGTGCAGGTATTTTCATGACAAAAACTGTTTTTCACCCTGATTTTATTTTTGTTCAATTAAACACTCGCTTACTCCATAAAACTCACACTGGCGTCGAGCTCTAACTATATCTCCTGCTCATGATCAATATCACATATAACACTCCAATTCCAGCCAATTAAAAGCTTTTAAATAGTTTTTTTTTACATTCTGACACACACTGGTCGGTTCTCCCTGAAGTACCCTTCAAAGTACACTACACAGGGTGTTCAGCCATGTTAAGTGTGATTTCAAACCACAGGGAGCAAAAATGCACTTCTGTTGTAGGGATCAACTGAAAGAGGGGTCGAATGAAATATTTCCATCAAAATGTCATTGCATCTTGAGCTCGAAAAAAATGTATATACTGTATTTATTATCATTATTAATGTTATTTTTTAATTGATTAACATCAAATTAATATGGCACAATAATCTAAACTCAAGAAGTCTGAAATAAGCTTCTGTTACTCTTGCTAATGTTAAATCATAGGCAAACTGTTGTGTTTATAAAGCTCTGTGTAATGTAATAAAATAAAAGAATGACATAGATCTTTATTTTAAAATAAATACTTGACATAACTCAGGGGTGCAACAGTGACATCTTCGTAATGCTTTGTTATTTTAAAGGACATTGTGCTTAATAATTGTATAATATCTGCCTCTATGTCATTAACATGCTCGGCTAAATTATTACCGTTAAACAGGTTTGGTGATCGGCTCATTATATTTCATTATTTTCCAATTATTGTGTCTCACTTCTTTTCCTTTGTTGTGTAACGACGGTTGGAATCCAGTCGGTTACGTTACTGCCAACTGTCCCTCGTCCTCTCGGGCTCCTACAGACGACTTTCCTACAGGTCTCTGTCTCCTCAGCTCCCCGTCCTTTAAAGCCAGTCCATTCCAATCTTTCTCAAAAACGACATGAACACTTCCTCCCTGATCAGTGACCCCCCCATTCCAGAAAACCCTCAACATTGCCTTCGACTCTCCCCAGTCCTGCGAGCTGTCACATCATATCTCGCCTTCCCGCTGTATATTTCCTGCCCGAGAGCAATATACGATCGACAGTCTGACCTTCAGGGCGTTTCTCACAGAGTCCCGTTGGATGTTTAACGACTATAAATAGAGCACTTTAGGTTGCTGTGTCCAGTTCTAAGTCTGAAAAGTACTTCCTCTTTATCACATTTACTTTGTCCTGTATTAAATGCAAATGTCCCGCCTTCGGTTGATTATCCCACTTCTGTTGCTAATGTTGCTTTTCTGAACATTTCCCCTCTGATGATTCAAGATTTAAGGGACTTTATTTACCATTTGTATACACACTGACAGTATGAGCACATAAAGATAAAGCAGAATAAACATACAGTGGTATGAAAAAGTGTTTGCCCCCTTTCTGATTTCTTATTTTTTTATATTCTTAATTATAAAATAAGAAAATACATTTTAATTTTACTATTGGTATGATGTTCTTTTTCTGAAATGCAGTGTTACTTTTACGCAGTCCCAAAGCTTTAGAAATGGTTTTATAATCTTTTCCAGACTAATAGATCTTATTTATTTCCTTTCTGTTTTGAATTTCTTTGGATCTCAGCATGATGTCTAGCTTTTGAGGATCTTTTGGTCCACTTCACTTTGTCAGACAAGTTCTTTTTAAGTGATCTCTTGATTGTGAACAGGTGTGGCACTAATCCGGCCTGGGTGTGGCTGGAGATATTGAACTCAGCTGTGACAAACCAGAGTTACGTTATGTTTTAACAAGGGGGGCAAACACTTTTTCACACAGCGCTATGTAGTTTGGGATTTTTTTCCCATAATAATAAAAACCGTCATTTAAAAACTGCATGATGTGTGTACCTCTGATATCTTTGACTAGTATAAAAAATTATTTGATGGTTTGAAACATGTGACAAACATGCACAAGAAATCAGTGAGGGGGCAAACACTTTTTCACACCACTGTATAAAAAAAACAATAAATAGAAAAGGGTTTTGGCTAACACATTATAACACACTTTAACAATTCTCTAGTACACTGTGGTATGTTTAAAACATGATCCCCAGATATCGAACTATTGCACTGCAAATTTACAAATTGCACTTTTTCATGAAGGTTTAATTGCACATTAGGTGTCAGAGTTTTTATATTTCACTGTTTCCTTGTTAATAAACAGCTGAAGGATTGAGAACTCAGTCTTATACTTAAACCTACAACACTGGTTATAGCAACAGGTCTCTGTATGAGGAGTGAGACAGACGTGCTGTTTTGTTCCCTTGTTTCTTTTGACCGCAACTGGAAAGAAGCTGCTGAAGTTCTCCTGCTCTCTAATATGTAATTAGATACAGTAACTGCAGATGCAATTGTCTCTAATTCCTGGTCCAAAGTTTCAAGTTTTATTGTCATATACAAATAACAATGAGGCATCATTATCGTAATGAAATTCTTAGACCCGTGTTCCCCAACTTTACATAAGCAATAAAATATAGGAAGAGGAGACCCATCTGTGATCATCATCATTAGTCATTTCCGAACTGTACACTGCCCAAACTGTACACTGCCCGAACTGTACACTGCAAAATGCAGAGGAAGAGCCCTCCGCATTATTAAGGACTCCACCCACCCTGCACATGCTCTATTTCAACCTCTTCCCTCGGGCAGAAGGCTGAGGAGCCTTCAGTGCAAGACCACCAGGCTCAAAAACAGCTTTTACCCTAAGGTCTGTAGGTCCTCTCCCATTAAACACAATCAAACACAATCACAAACTGCTTACTTTGGATAGTATTTTATTACATATCTCATATCTACATATAACATATCTCTATACGTTTAGTGTAATATATAACTCTATGGTGCAATACATATATAACCCTACAAGTCTAAAAACAATGTGTGCAATACAGTCTCTGAAAACGTGCAATACACTATGTATAGTTTATGTCTAAATTCCTGCATAATATATCTCTGACTGCTTTTATTTATATTCATGTATATACATATTTAGACCCTCATATTTATACTTCTATGCTATCTCTGTGGCTTAAATGGGACCTGGGTCCTAATTTCGTACCAGACCATGGAAGTGTGCTGGGATGACAATAAAGCTCATTGAATCCTTGAATTTCAAATCAACATTTGGTGTTTCTAATACTCAGAGGGGTCTAACAGGCCACACTGCAGGTGCACCACAATCTTTATCATACACACCTGTCTTTATTGCCAGCTGATCCCCTTTCCAACTGAAGCTTTCCTTCTAAGCCCTCTCCTCCCAACACTCCTCCAGGCCTTTTCATCAGGTGGTTTTCTTCATGCCCTCGTAGACTGACCCAGTAATTACCCATGAACGTTATCTTACACGCTTCAACCTGGAGAGCAGTGTTGTGGGACGTTACTGTTTAAAGTAACTAATTACATTAAAAAATTTGTTGTCTTCAACAAGTAATAAGTTACATTACAGTGTTACTTTCTGATAAAAGTAACTAGTTCGAGTACTTTATGGTTGCAGAAAATAAAAACTCCTTTGTGATTCCTCATGCATGTTGTTTTAGTCAAGACCTTTATAATTATTCTACCATCATCACTCAGTGAAGTTTGGCCCATAATCTGTTAACTACTAATACCCCTATCTCACCTACTAAAACCCCTATCTCACCTACTAATGCCCCTATCTCACCTACTAATACCCCTATCTCACCTACTTATACCCCTATCTCACCTACTAATACCCCCATCTCACCTACTAATACCCCATCTCACCTACTAATACCCCCATCTCACCTACTAATACCCCTATCTCACCTACTAATACCACCATCTCATCTACCAATACCCCTGTCTCACCTACTAATATCCCATCTCACCCACTAATACCCCTATCTCACCTACTAATACCCCATCTCGCCTAGTAATCCCCCCATCTCATCTACTAATCCCCCATCTCACCCACTAACCCCCCCCATCTCACCTACTAATACCCCATCTCACCTACTAATCCCCATCTCACCTACTAATACCCCATCTCACCCACTAATACCCCTATCTCACCTACTAATACCCCCATCTCTCCTAGTAATCCCCCCATCTCACCTACTAATTCCCCTATCTCACCCACTTATTCCCCCATCTCACCTACTAATACCCCATCTCACCTACTAATACCCCATCTCACCTACTAATACCCCATCTCAACTACTAATCCCCCATCTCACCCACTAATACTCCTATCTCACCTACTAATAGCCCTATCTCACCTACTAATACCCCATCTCACCTACTAATACCCCCATCTCACCTACTAATACCCGCATCTCACCTACTAATACCCCTATCTCACCTACTTATACCCCTATCTCACCTACTAATACCCCCATCTCACCTACTAATACCCCATCTCACCTACTAATACCCCCATCTCACCTACTAATACCCCTATCTCACCTACTTATACCCCTATCTCACCTACTAATACCCCCATCTCACCTACTAATACCCCATCTCACCTACTAATACCCCCATCTCACCTACTAATACCCCTATCTCACCTACTAATACCACCATCTCATCTACCAATACCCCTGTCTCACCTACTAATATCCCATCTCACCCACTAATACCCCTATCTCACCTACTAATACCCCATCTCACCCACTAACCACCCCCATCTCACCTACTAATACCCCATCTCACCTACTAATCCCCATCTCACCTACTAATACCCTATCTCACCCACTAATACCCCTATCTCACCTACTAATACCCCCATCTCTCCTAGTAATCCCCCCATCTCACCTACTAATTCCCCTATCTCACCCACTTATTCCCCCATCTCACCTACTAATACCCCATCTTACCTACTAATACCCCCATCTCACCTACTAATACCCCATCTCACCTACTAATACCCCATCTCAACTACTAATCCCCCATCTCACCCACTAATACTCCTATCTCACCTACTAATAGCCCTATCTCACCTACTAATACCCCATCTCACCTACTAATACCCCCATCTCACCTACTAATACCCGCATCTCACCTACTAACACCCCTATCTCACCTACTAATACCCCCATCTCACCTACTATACCCCCATCTCACCTACTAATACCCCTATCTCACCTACTAATACCCCCATCTCACCTACGCGGTTTAGCGCGGTGGCTGTAAGTACGGTTCATCATGATTCACCACGAGTTTTGGCGCTGTGATTAGGTTTCCATCTTTCTGCGCATCAGTCCTCACATAGTCAAACCACATGGAGATAGGGGTATAACAGCAGGAATAACAGAGGGGGGCGGGGTTCGTAGGACGTCTTTCACACATACACACACACACACACACACACACATACACAGTAATGGATTAGGAATGACTGCTGTTGGCTCACGGATTACATTTTTGAAAATATAACTAAATAACTAAGTACTTAACTGGCGGCCCTATCGCATTAGATTACTCATTACATCAAAAAAGTTATCCATGTACTTAAGCACTCTAATGTACTCATTATACACTTTAAATGAACAATTTACACATAAAATGTAGCAGGTGCACCCACTCACCATGCAGCAATGAACACCAGAAATAAAGGTTTAACGTCATTACTTTACCAATGAGATGTGTTGTGGGAGTTACGACATTATTAATTTATCTACAACAAATGAGAAGGCATGTGGGCGGGGCAGACAGGGGTACTTGGGTACTTGGGCAGGCATGGACTGACCATAGGCCATACCGGGCATTTTTGGGCCGGGGCTGTCAGTCATAATAAATTATTATTATTTTTTTTAAAGTTTTATTAGGCCAATTTATTTATTACTGCAACGGTAGAGTATCTGAGACATGAATCGCGGCCCATTGGTTGACTGTCTTAAAGGACATTGAGCTAGTCCAATGAAATCTCAGGCCACGCCCTGCCTCCCTCCTGGCCCGCCCTCATCTCCCCTTGACAAAATCTGCTATTTAGAGTTCGACCGGAGTTTGAGACGAGTCCGTCTATAACAATGGATTACCAGAAAGTACTACTACTACTCTCAGAAAAAGAGAGAAGCTGCGGGAGAAAAGACGCAAAGGCCTTCAAGTGGAAGCAGCAAAATGTGCGAAAACCACAGAAATGTTTGCCACCATCACATGTTTAACTGCAGCTGCTGGTTTCGGACCGTCAACATCAGGCAACAGTGCAGAGGCAGTCCAGAGTGCTCAGGCTGCCGGAGCGGCACAAGGGAGTGTAGAACAGAGTAACGTCAACGTTAGGTACACAGATGAAAAAGGAATAGCTATTAAAATGGATTCGGAGGAGGAGGAGGAGGTGGTGAGGGACGTGACCCAGCAGGGACGGATTGAGGAAGGCTTTAGAATAGCTACGAGTCCGGTAAGAAGTAGCCGAAATGTTGGCAGAGTGAAGGGAAGTGAAGGGAACAGAGGGCTTTTTGTGGTCTGTGTGTGTGTGTGTGTCACTCGTGCATTTGAGTGTTTGTCGACAACCTGCACCACTAGCCTACCTACAGTAGCTGCTATTCCCAAATGAACTGTCTGCCAATTAGGGCTAGGCTACGTTGCCATCCACTTTAACGAGTGCTCTCACGTCTGTCACGATTTATCGAAATTGTTGTCAATCTTCAAGCAGTACAATAAATAAACCCCCAGAGCTACAGTATATAAATGACATGGCTGAATATCGGATTTCTAGGTAGACACACGAAGGCCTACACACACGCAGAATGATGATAGGCCATGGAATTAACAATGGAAATGTTAAGTGTAGCCTACATCTTCACTAAATAGTAAACTATCTGGAGGATCTGTAGACTAACACTGTGCTAATGCTCAAATTATTGCAGTCAGACTTAAACACATCTAATAGTAGACTATGAGTTTTGTGCAGAACGTGCTAGATTGGAGGTCACTCACGTGTGTGTGTGTGTGTGTGTGTGTGTGAGACAGGGGGGAGGCGGCGGGGGGGAGATAGAGAATTGCTAATAAAAGACTGTATAATAATAATAATAAGAAGAAGAAGAATTTTTTTTTACCAAAGTTATTCGCTTCCATGCAGGTTACTGTGGTTTAATGTTTGAAACAAAACAGTGAGTGCATCTATCCTTTGATGTGTCATATGTCCTTTGATGTGTCATATACCTCAGCATATTGTTTATATTAATCATGGTGGGCCGTTTTTTGGTCCCAGTCCAGCGCTGTACTTGTGTACTTGGGTACTTGTGTACTTGTGACATCCTGATCCTCTGGGAGTTGTTACCTCTAATCACCACTAGAGGTCACCGTTCAGATTCCAGTGTGTGAGATCGAACATGGACTTAATAGAATTAAATGTTATCGTTTAGAACAAAAAAACAAGGAAACAACAAATACAATTGTAACTATAAAAAAATATATAGTCTTATATACTCTTATATATTCTTCTT
>NC_071124.1:25602500-25627500 GCF_024256425.1 Clarias gariepinus
CAGCTGAAAACACTGCTGTGTCCTGCATGATTGGTCAGAAGGTCTTGATTAATTCTCTATAACAGCAGCTCTGACAGTAGTGCAGGTTTATGTTAATACACTAGGTCCTATAGGTTATCGTTTCCATGGTAACAGAGATGTGTACGGTGCACGCTTCACATAACGGAACTAAAATAATCGATTGTACGGTGAAGATTTCTTTAAAGAAAAATGTTTTTGTGTGAGATTTCTGGAAGGAGTCTCCAGTGTCAGTGAGTCGATAGAGAGTCAATAGAGAAGCTGATGAACAGAAGTGACAACAGGACCTCACTCATCTCACTGGTGTTACACACACACACACACACACACACACCTCTCGCTCGCCTTCATGACATCAGCGATGTTGGAGAACAGAAAGTGCATGTCTGATTGGCTGAGAGTGTTAATGAGCTGTGGGTTCTGGAGGAAATGCGACTCCAAAAGCTCCAGACTTTTATAATACGATGCTTCTGAGGTCACCAACTCAAACATCGCCTTTAGAGAGAGAGAGAGAGAAATAAGAAGTGACAAGATTATCTATTGTTTTAATGTTTCAATAATACATTGTGTATGTGTGTATGTGTGTGTGTGTGTGTGCGCGCGTGTGTACCTCCTGCAGTATGACCTCTCGTTGAGGAAGTGTGTCTAAGAGGCCGCTCTCCTGCACGGCCTCGAGATTCTGCCATAAAGTCAGAGAGCGAGATGAGTTACGCAACTGCAGCTGCAGTGCCGGGGCTGTGACACCTGACCCCACTGTAACCCCTGACCCCACTGTGACTCCTGATCCTGCCTCAAGGGCCTTCTCAGGAAGCGCATCTCTCTGCCTTCTCTGTTCAATTTCCTGTTGTTCTGAAGTGTCACGATACTCCTGATACAGGAACACTAAATACACACACACACACACACACACACACACACACACACACACACAGATAATCAGTTTTAACCTTTTATAATCTGTTATAAGATGTCATAATCTGTAATAATCTCTTATACAATGTTATAATATGTTGTACACAGATTAGATCAGATCCACATGTATGATACCAGGCAATGAAATACAGTTAGCATCAAACCAAAAGTGCATTTTTTGCAGTACAAATTAATTTACATACAGTATGTAAACAGTACACAGGGAATGAGTTACAGTTAAACATTGGATTGTGGGCATAATTTATTCCGCAAAAAATGTAAAAAATGCTTTACGTGCACATACACATGGTCACAATGGTATAGTAAACAGTATACGCATGCATGGACGGTGACTATTCGAGTGAGGTACGCGCAGGCAGGTCTCTGAGACTGATTGGAAATGATTACCCACAATCCCATAGTGAGAGAGAGAGAGAGAGAAAACATTGGCCCAGGTGTGATCACATGCACTCAGCACACAAAGCGAACTCATACTATTCGTATTGCAAGATTGTGTTCATTTATCAAGTCACTCACAATCCAAGGTTTTACTGTGGATACAATGAGTGCAAATGATTTTAGATGGATGCAGTGAAGGAGGATATTGTATACCATGGTTATGATATTGTAGTTTGAGAAGATTATATATTATATTATAGAAGATTATATACATGTATGCAGGTACGATAAGGGAGTTTATTATATACAATATACAGTAAGTCGTGCCATCCAGTATCTATATTGTAAGAATCTATCTATAATCTGTATTGGTGATCTATTATGATCTATTATAACATGTTTATCTAATAATCTGGTATAATCTGGTATAATCTGGTATAATCTGGTATAATCTGGTATCACTATCTGATGCACAGAACCCTTTAAAATGAGTTCATTCCTTCTGCTGGATCTGTAGCGCTCACTGCCTGTGTGTTCTACTCGTCGATACGTCCTACAGCAGCAGAACTTCGCCCTCACACACACACACACACACACACACACACACACACGCACACACACTGATAACCACATTACATAGGAAACCTGTGTGTGTGTGTGTGTGTGTGTGTGTGTGTGGTCTCTGTAAAGGTGACTTTGCACTCAGTGAGATGTTGTATAACGTCCTTCAGGTGGGTGTGATTATATAAGGAGGAGAGAGAGAGAGAAATAAACTGACAGAAAGAGAGTAACGAAATATATTTTTCTATGAAAATTCTAACTGACTGTACACACACACACACACACACACACACACACACCTTCAGAAATACTTTAGTATTCATCAGTCATTTAATAATCACTTGCGAATACAGAAATATATTCAGACAGGTGGCCAAGTGTGTGTGTGCGTGCGTTCATGTGTGTGTGTGTGTGTTCATGTGTGTGTGTTCATGTGTGTGGATGTGTGTCTGTGTGTGTTCATGTGTGTGTGTGTGTGTGTGTGTGTGTTCATGTGTGTGTATGAGTGTCTGTGTGTGTTCATGTGTGTCTGTGTGAGTTCATGTGTGTGTGTGTGTGTTCATGTGTGTGTATGAGTGTCTGTGTGTGTTCGTGTGTGTGTGTGTGTGTGTGTGTGTGTGTGTGTGTGTGTGTGTTTCCACTCACCTATATTCTTGATGATGTTTAAGCCGTGGCTGAAGTTCTCCTGTGCTCTCTCTCCGCTTGTCACCATCCTGACAAACATTTAAAAAGTTCTCATTGTGTATACACACACACACACACACACACACACACACACACACTCTCTCTCTCTCTCTCTCTCTCTCACACACACACACACACACACACACACTCTGTCCCTCTTACCTGTTTGTGTTGTTCTGTGAGTTGACCATGCGCTGTGTGTGAGTGTAAGTGTGTGTATCGTTGTCCTGCATGCTGCAGGCTCGGCTGGTGTGTGTGCTCAGCTCCTCCATCTCTCCTCTGAGCCGCCAATCTCCTGTCTCTAACGGCGACCGAGAGGAAGCTCCACCCTCTCTAGCACTCCCGTTGCTTGGCAACGGTGCTCCATAACGTGGAGGCGATGGAGGGCTGAATAAAAAATAAACACAAACACTCAGTGATTATGCAAGCTGACCTTCATTTCAAATGTGTGTGTGTGTGTATAGCTGGGTGGCTGGGTGTGTGTGGGTGTGTGTGTGGGTGTGTAGGTGTAATGCTTTCTTTTTCCATCAGGGGGCAGCAGCTGTCTCCCCCCCCCCCCTTTTTTTTTACCTGCCTGCCCTTCTGTGTTTTCTCACCGTTGTGTGTGTTTTAGTGGAGATCTGACTGCAGCTCTGGTCCTGCTGGAGTCACGTGGTGTTCTGGGTGAGTGGGTGGGGCCTACGGAGAAATGGGTGGAGTTAATGCTGAACGAGGAAGTGAGACAAAGGTAAAGTGAAATAACACCAGTATACTGACACAGTTTATCTAGGTGTAGAATCGGGGACGGGGGACATGGAGAAGTAGGGACAGGGGGACGATATTGAAATGTCATGTCGCATTGTTACTTTGTCGCTCTTGTTCGCACATTTGCACGAGCACTTTATGTTGTCTCGTTTGTATAAAATGTAGCATTCTGTGTTAATTTAAAATGTCAATCTGTCTTGTCTCAGCTAGTCAGCTAATTAGGTCTCCACGTTAGCTAGTTAGTTTTATGTTGTATGTAGCACCTTGGTCCTGGAGGAGTGTGGTTTAGTCTCACTGTGAACTAGATTGTATATGGCTGAAGTGACAGTAAAAGTAAAAAACTTGACTTGACAATGAGAGAAGGACACTCACATATGATCGCTTTGGACCGCGCCCGGTGATGACTGCGCCCTCTTACCTCTGACCCCGCTGGCGAACCCACACTAGTTATATTGTTCCGTACATAAATAGACTTGCGCGTTAACCCTCTCTGATACAGCAGGGGGCAGTGTGCACATATTTGGTTTGCAAATAAACACAAAGAAGATAAAAGCACAAAGAAGTCGGTGCCTAATATTACTGATATTTTGGAGAGAGTGTCAGGACTGTCCCTCTGCTCTGCCATCATACTGTCTCAGCTCTGGGCGTGAGCCTCAGGGGACGAGATCAGCGCGCTGCATGTTTAAGGAGACGCTGATGACGTCACGTAATGAACATGCTCCACTCAATAAGTGCGCAGTAATGCGTTTTCATATGAATTCCAGCACTGTACAGGACAAAGTCCTAATCTGAAGCAGCCTTAGAGACAGAGAGACGTGGACTCAGAGACAAGGGGACAGGGTGATAGGGGAGTGGAGACATGGAGGAAAATGAGTATCGTCAGGAGACACGGTGTTCCTCTGGGTTCTCTCGGGCTGGAAGAGTGAGCTGTTGTGTAACATCCTTCAGGTGGGTGTGATTATATAAGAACTGGGACGGAGAGACAGACAGGAAAATGAGAGTGAGAAAGGAAGAGAGATTTAAACAGACGAATAAAAAGAACGAGAGAATATTTTTAGACAGAATGAAAGAGAAACTAAAACATGATAAAACACAGCTATAACACATGCAGAACAAACACTTCACCCAGAAACACGTGTGTGTGTGTGTGTGTGTGTGTCACAGAACCTCAAGGGGATCACGATTCATCAGTCAGAGAGTCGAACGTGTCCTGAAGGTGATCCAGGACCTTTTACTACTGATTAACTATTTTATCACTTTATGGATGATTTACTTATTTACTTTTACAAGGAAGTAAATTGTTCACTTTCTCTTATAGACTCTGTGTGTGTGTGTGTGTGTGTGTGTGTGTGTGTGTGTTCTATAGACTTTGGACTCAAATCAGCTTAAATCATAAAACATGTGACTGAAACAAACACACACAGACACACACAGACACACACACACGTTTAGCAAGTGAGACAACATGGCATTTTTCACTTTGACTGGAATTATTAGGACACACACACACACACACACACACACACACACACACACACACACACATTTACATTTAGGCATTTGGCAGAGCGACTTACATTTATTATTTTTTTTATCTCATTACACATCTGAGCAGTTGAGGGTTAAGGGCCGCGCTCAAGGGCCCAACAGAACACAAACAATAAACAACAAACAATAAACGCACACAAACAATAAACAAAAACAATATGCTACAATACTGATCTAATTAATAATCAATAAATGACGTGGCTCCACCCCCTCGCCACCTGACACACTGCACCATTACATAAAGGCTCCGATGTTGTTGACGTTTATTAACGAGTTTCACGTATCTTTAAATCGCGCGGTGTGATCATGGTGTAAATCACAGCAGAGGATTTGCGCGTTACAGTTTCACTCCCCTCCCACATGTGTGTTTTTTTTTGTTTTGAATAAAAACTGGGTGTGAAGGGTGTTAACTACCTGACCTTACTAATAACACAGGCAAAAAAAAAAAACAATTGAGGAGAACACACACACACATAGACAGACAGGCACACACACACACACACACACACACACATCACCAAAACACAAAACAATTAAACTTGTTCATCTGGTTTAGACTGCTTTGAGTTTTATGGCCGGGAAAACAGCATGTGTGTTGCGTTGTTTTGTGTGTGTGTGTGTGTGTGTGTGTGTGTGAGAGAGAGAGAGAGAAAGTAAATGAAGGACAGAGCGGGGTTGTTAAGAAAGAGCACATTATTATAGTATATATGAAGGTGATGAAGGGACGATCTGATCATTCTGATTCACACACACACACACACACACACACACTCACACACACACACACACACACACACATTTCATATTAACTTCCATGATTTCTTTTGATTGTGTGAAGCTGCTGTGTGACAATGACGATTGTTAAAATGCTAAACAAATAAAATTGAATTGAATGAAATGTCTGCCATCATTTGGCTACTAATTATTAAACTAGGCTAATTAGCTGCTAGCATAGCACTCTCAGCTAATGCTAAGTAAATGGATACATTCTTGCATGCATGTGTTACTGACCATCCATGTGTGTGTGTGTGTGATTACTGTGTTATACAAAATTGCAGTGTGTGATTATAGTGTGTGATTAGACTATAGCGAGTGTGTGAGTATAGTGAGTGTGTGTGCATGGTTAGAGTAGAGTAAGCGTGTGAGTATAGTGAGTGTGTGTGCATGGTTAGAGTAGAGTAAGCGTGTGAGTATAGTGAGTGTGTGTGCATGGTTAGAGTAGAGTAAGCGTGTGAGTATAGTGAGTGTGTGTGCATGGTTAGAGTAGAGTAAGCGTGTGAGTATAGTGAGTGTGTGTGCATGGTTAGAGTAGAGTAAGCGTGTGAGTATAGTGAGTGTGTGTGCATGGTTAGAGTAGAGTAAGCGTGTGAGTATAGTGAGTGTGTGTGCATGGTTAGAGTAGAGTAAGTGGTGAGTATAGTGAGTGTGTGTGCATGGTTAGAGTAGAGTAAGCGTGTGAGTATAGTGAGTGTGTGTGCATGGTTAGAGTAGAGTAAGCGTGTGAGTATAGTGAGTGTGTGTGCATGGTTAGAGTAGAGTAAGCGTGTGAGTATAGTGAGTGTGTGTGCATGGTTAGAGTAGAGTAAGCGTGTGAGTATAGTGAGTGTGTGTGCATGGTTAGAGTAGAGTAAGCGTGTGAGTATAGTGAGTGTGTGTGCATGGTTAGAGTAGAGTAAGCGTGTGAGTATAGTGAGTGTGTGTGCATGGTTAGAGTAGAGTAAGTGGTGAGTATAGTGAGTGTGTGTGCATGGTTAGAGTAGAGTAAGCGTGTGAGTATAGTGAGTGTGTGTGCATGGTTAGAGTAGAGTAAGCGTGTGAGTATAGTGAGTGTGTGTGCATGGTTAGAGTAGAGTAAGTGGTGAGTATAGTGAGTGTGTGTGCATGGTTAGAGTAGAGTAAGCGTGTGAGTATAGTGAGTGTGTGTGCATGGTTAGAGTAGAGTAAGCGTGTGAGTATAGTGAGTGTGTGTGCATGGTTAGAGTAGAGTAAGCGTGTGAGTATAGTGAGTGTGTGTGCATGGTTAGAGTAGAGTAAGCGTGTGAGTATAGTGAGTGTGTGTGCATGGTTAGAGTAGAGTAAGCGTGTGAGTATAGTGAGTGTGAACAAAGTTTGAACAATAAATAAAATCATAAAAATAAATAACAGTTTGTAGTTAGTAGTAACACAACTGCCCTACACTGACTGTAATAATAATAATAATAATAATAATAATAATAATAATAAATAAATGAATAAAGGTAAATGATGTCATACTCTCTTGTTCGTGGCCTTGTGCCTGTCTTTTCTTCCTCATGGAACGGTAAAAACGAGAGTTGCGTCTGATTGGTGCTCGTGTGTTTAGATGCTCTTCATCATCGTCATCCTCCTCATCATGGTGATGGGTAAGGGGGTTTGTAGGGGTGGTTTTGGCACTGAGCACATGACCCTTATTCCCCCACTTGCCCCGGAATAGGGCTGCGATTGCCATGGCACTGCCCTCTAAACTCGTGGGCATCAGTGACTCTGGGATCTGAGTGGCATGACCTCCATCTGATACACACAAAAGTAAGTTTGTAAGTTTTACAAATACACGCACACACACACACACACACACACACACACACACACACACACTATGCAGAACCTATACCCATGCTTTGGACACTGTACACATTGCATTTACTACACCTACAAAACACAGTAAATATTAAAAGTTTACACACCCTACACGCCTTTATAACCCGTAATATCCATGTGTTATAATCTGTTGAGACAATAGTAGAACGAAAACATGGCATCTTATTACCCAAAGGAACACCATACCTTAAAACTTTAATGAATTAAGAAATAATAAATATTAGGATCTTATTTATATACTGGTAATTAGCTAATAAACTTCTGACTTTACACTTACAGTAGACCCTTAAAACACACTCCTTATAGCAGGAATTTATTTTACTCCCTATCTGGTATCAGCCAAAAGAGGTCTGGTTCCTCTTAAGCTTTCTTCCTCATGATGTCCTAGATAGTTTTCCTTCAGCACCACAAATTACACTACACTACAATGCACTACACTACACAAACACTACACTGCACACTACAATGCATTTTCTTCTGAGTCTGGTTCCTCTCAAGGTTCCTCCATCACCTCCAGCTACTTATTATGGACAAACAGCTATAAATTTATATATTGTATATTTATTTTCAGATGTTATATGTCTCTGATAAAGCCGCTTTGTAAAAGTGGCTCCTGTTAAAATCACTATACAAAAAAAAAAGTCTATCAGTACTACACACAACACACAGAGTTGAAACAATCTGAAGCATTTTTGCAAGAAAGTGTGGAAAAACTAATGTCTTTCTGCTGTTCCCTCTCAGGCGTCGCCACAGTGAATCATCTCCCTCCATCGCACCCTATCCTCTGCTTCCTCTTCTCTCACAACAACTAACTTCATGTCCTCTCTCACTGCATCCATAAATCTCCTCTTTGGTTTTCCTCTAGACCTCCTGCCTGGCCGTTCCAACCTCAGCATCCTTCTACCGATATATTCACAATCTCTCCTCTGAACATACGCTACATATAACTACACTACACTACACACTACAGTACACTAGATTACACTACACTACACACCACACTACACTACACTACACACTACAGTACACTAGATTACACTACACTACACACCACACTACACTACACTACACACTACAGTACACTAGATTACACTACACACCACACCACACTACACTACACTACACACCACACTACAGTACACAATACACAACCCTGCACTACACATTACACTACACTACACACTACAGTACACTAGATTACACTACACTACACTACACACTACAGTACACTATACTACACTACACTACACACTACAGTACACTATATTACACTACACTACACTACACACCACACTACACTACACAATACACAACCCTGCACTACACATTACACTACACTACACACTACAGTACACTAGATTACACTACACTACACTACACACTACAGTACACTATACTACACTACACTACACACTACAGTACACTATATTACACTACACTACACACCACACTACACTACACAATACACAACCCTGCACTACACATTACACAACCCTGCACTACACATTACACTACACTACACACTACAGTACACTAGATTACACTACACTACACTACACACTACACTACACTACACACCACACTACAGTACACAATACACAACCCTGCACTACACATTACACTACACTACACACTACAGTACACTAGATTACACTACACTACACTACACACTACAGTACACTATATTACACTACACTACACTACACTACACTACACACCACACTACAGTACACAATACACAACCCTGCACTACACATTACACTACACTACACACTACAGTACACTAGATTACACTACACTACACTACACACTACAGTACACTATATTACACTACACTACACACCACACTACACTACACACCACACTACAGTACACAATACACAACCCTGCACTACACATTACACTACACTACACACTACAGTACACTAGATTACACTACACTACACTACACACTACAGTACACTATATTACACTACACTACACTACACACCACACTACACTACACACCACACTACAGTACACAATACACAACCCTGCACTACACATTACACTACACTACACACTACAGTACACTAGATTACACTACACTACACTACACACTACAGTACACTATATTACACTACACTACACTACACACCACACTACACTACACACCACACTACAGTACACAATACACAACCCTGCACTACACATTACACTACACTTCACACTACAGTACATATTACACTATACTACACACCACACTACAGTACATAATACACAACCCTGCACTACACACTACACTACACTATACTACACACCACACTACACTACACAACACACTACACACCACACTACACACCACACTACACTACACACCACACTACACACCACACTACACTACACACCAGACTACACACTACACTACATACTACATTACACTACACACCACACTACACAATATACAACCCTGCACTACACACTACACTACACTACACACCACAATACATTACAATACACACTAAACAACCCTACACATTACACCACACACTACACAGTACAATACACCACACACAACATGCTACACTATACTATACACTACATGACACTACACTACAATGCACTACTGAACACTGCACACTACACTAAACTACACACTACACTACACACTACACTATGCACTAAACTACACTACACTACACACTGCATTACACTGAACTACTTGCTACACTACACACTCTTTCATTTAACTTAACTTAATACTGATAAAGAACCTTATTAATTACCTTTTTGTGTGTGTGTATGTGTAAACGTATGTATTAAAAGAATAACTGATTTAAACTTTGAGTAATTGACTCCTATTTGTATAATGTGCATATTTCATGTATACACTATGAAATGTAAATTGTGTTCAGTTCTGTTACATATAATGAACATTGTGGAGTCACTGCTTACACATGGTGTACTCTCTCTCTCTCTCTCTCTCTCTCCACCTCAGGTATGGACACTCGTCCTTAAGACTGAACTCAAATCTCATACAGATATAAAATATAATAAAATAGATAAAACACTGATAAGAAATATATTGTCGCTAAACGACGCAGAAAAACTAGTTCATGCTTTTATCACCTCTAGGTTGGACTATTGTAATGCCTTACTGTCTGGTTGTTCAGCTAGATGCATAAATAAGCTTCAGCAAGTCCAGAATGCAGCAGCGAGAGTCCTCACTAGAACCAGAAGATATGAGCACATCACCCCTATCTTATCTTCACTTCATTGGCTCCCTGTGAAATTTCACATCCATTTTAAAATACTTTGACATGTAGAGCATTAAATGAAGCACTAAATTCTCTAATGAAACTACAGCAGGGGGAAGAGCTTTTTCTTACAAAGCCCTAAAGCTCTCTCTGTTAGTCATGCTGCCATAATCAGTCCTGCTGGAGTCCCTGCTCACACACTGCACAAATCACTGTACATCTTCTAACCCTAGCCCATCAAACACAGACCAAATTCGGCAGCAGCCTTGTTTTATTTGATTTGTGGCAACATGGAGTTTTTATTTTGATGGCTCATAGTTCAGCACGTATTAACTCTGTCCAGGATTCCCAGCAGATCCATAGTTCAGTAACCGCCGCTGTATGTTGTACAATTAACAAGCAGAAGCGTTTTGTCCATCCAAATGGCAATTACTGTAAACCACCTCATACACCGCTCTGCGACATCCGGGATATTCAGTAGAGGTCGAACCGTCGATGTTTATGGGGTTGAGAGCTTTTAGCAGACGCTAATATCCAGAGAAAACTCTTCACGCTACTGTACAAGGGCGAAAACATTTAGAACCTTTAGCCAAAATGGGTTACATCATTTGTTGGCAAGAATTAATAATAAAGTGAGCTGACACATCCGAAATATTAGAGAATTATAACTAACCACTTAGTTTTGCCAAAAAAAAAAAATAAAATCGGTGTATAGACGGGTCGTTTAAAATTTAACGCTGGTTTCTTTTTCTTAATGTTGTCTGTTATTATTCGCTCTGTCCTTCTGCCCTGAGCTTCCTGTACACTTTACTGTAAGAAGTCTTGTGGCGTCACTGCATGTTAAAGCTGTGTGTGAGGAGACACTCTCGGTGTTTTACAGGTTTTTATTAACACACACACACACACACACACACACACACACACACACACACACAGGTGAGAAGAAAATCAGCCTGTAAACTGGACATTCCTTATAATCTTACTCTAAACATCTACACACACACACACACACACACACACACACACACATTAAATATGAGGTGAATAAACCAGGTTCACTGTACATAAAGTATTCTATACACACTCTACACACACACACATGCACTACACACAGAACACACATTCTATACACACTGTACACACACTTACTAAATCCATTTAACACATGACCAAGACCTAACTGTACTACTACACACTATATGCACACACACACACACACACACACACACACACACACACACACACACACACACTCTCTCTCTATCACTCTGTTAGTTACCTGGTTTTTGAGTGTGTGTGTGTGTTTGTTAAACAGCCACAGTCCTCACTTGTCCCTGTCCCTGTCTGTGTTGTCTGTGTCTTTCTGTCTGTCCTCCTGACAGAGTCGTGAGTCAGTAAATCTGTTCTTCCTGTTTGACTCTGTCAATCTCACCTCCTCCTCCTCCACCCTTACCTTTCTCTCTCTCTCTCTCTCTCTCTGCCAAACCCTGCAAAATTCCAAGCCTCTCCCAATGTGTGTGTGTGTGTGTGTGTGTGTGTGTGTCTCACCTGAGACACAAACAAAGAATAGGTGTGTCAGATTCTTTTACTGCTTTTCTCTTCCCTCTCTCTCTCTCAGAAAACCCCCTGACGTCTCACGCCGCAGGCTCTTCACGTGAAAAGTGTGTGTGTGTGTGTGTGTTTGCTGAATAACTGCTTTATGTGTATGTTACACTCTGTACTTGCCTCACACCCTGAACACCTGATGAAGTTCAAAGGTCACGTCTCTAGAAGCTCCACTTTAAACTCTAACCTCCGCGGGCGTGACTGTGTGCAGCTCAGAGTAGAAAATCAGTTTCAGTAGAACATAGAAGGACCGAGCTACTACGACCCCTAATGACTACTAGTACACACTCCGCGCTGCCCCGTGGATGTGCTGCATGGATAGAAATGCTGTTAAACCCCAAGCAGACAGGATAGCTCTATGGCAATGGCAGTGTAAAGATCAAACACTGCCACCTGGTGGGCGGAGCTAAGAGGTCATGTATATTAGTTCAATCTGTGACCTCATTAGTGTAAGTAGTGATGAAGTGTCTTGTGTTCATTTTAGCTCTACTAGCATTAAATTAAATGGATTTTTCACGCTAAATGCATTAAGGAGATGAAGATGGATGAAGATTATGTTCTAATGTACCACAGAAGAAAACAACTGACATCACTGTAATGTGGATTTACACTGGAGATGAGACATCAACAAGAACAAACTAATTATAATCACACGTCTTCAAAAAGAGGAAATTTCAAGATATTGATATGTTTAAGATACTTTTCTTCTGTCTAAACCTCTGGATTTCCTCATAATTTTGGGCTTAAGTTTAAGGAAACTAATGATTCCTTTGTAAATTATCTATAAACTTTCCATATCTTGCTTTTAATTATAACAATGAGATCTCTATATTTCTATAAAGAAGACTCAAACATGACATTCACCAGCTTTGTACCTTGGAAATACAACATTAACGTATATCAAAATGGCTTTCATCAAAGCATAATCAACACGATAGTAAGAAAACTGTTGTTTAAACCCTCTGAGTGTCATTGTTTCCTAAAAATATGGATTTATTTCTCCTTTAGCAAAAGAATCAGAAGAAGAGAAATCGAACTAAAGAGATATTTTTGCAGTAATGGTGGATGTTTGATTTCTCCTTAACTGAAGATCCTCCAGCTAGAGTCTTCAAAAGTTTCGCTGTATCTCACGTCCTCCAGTGTCCTCCTGGAATGCTGTAATGCTGATTAGACAGGTATGTCTGAGTGCTGTCTGATCACCGGACCGAGTGAACACATAAAAGGACACAATAGTATATCAGCATTTCACATCATATACAAGAATTTAAATCGTCCAATGTATATTGCAAAACTTCCTGATGGATTGGACGTCTCACCTGGAGGCAGGTTGGAGGAAATGCGTGCAGATGATTATCTTTGGATGATACACAGTAAAGGTCTCAGGCTCATGCAAGCAACTGGTGTAGAGCAAGAAAGTGTTCACACGGCAATAAACAGTAATTCATGAGACAGAAAATCAATGAGAAAGTCCATAATCAGTGTGATCCCAGAAATCACAGGGTGTCTAAGACGTGCAGAGGACTGAGATCAAAGTGAACACGGGCTCCAGTGATATTTAAAGAAGTGTTTGCTGTTAGTTTGTAAAAACCTTTTCTTTGCCGGTGGATTAAAAACCATATGGTTATCTGATGGTTTGAGGCTTGTGTGTGGTTTCGTTCCTCACATGCTGTGTAAACACTCTGGTTTAATTACCCTACCTGATTAATTATCTGACACTCCTGTTATTTCAGCTTGGTGTCCTTGTGTTCTGAAGATGATCTCTCAATAAAATCGAAAGCTAAATCATGTCTCTAACATTCTTCGGAGTAATTTTACTCATGTCATTAATTATCTGTTAGGAAACAACTATTCAAATCAGGAAATAATTTACATAATCTTGAATTTTCATCAGCATTTCTTCTGATTATTTTGAGATGTTGTTATGATTATACACCAATGTTAATTGTTTTTCTATTAATGCAGGATATACGATAAAACCTTCTTAATAAAAGCTTCGTCTTCCTCTTCATATTCAGGAAGCGTTTGTGGTGCTCAGAGGAGCCGTGGACCTGGAGTTCACCCCGAGATCCTCACGGAGGAAATACAGAGATGGAGGACAGAAAGACATTATCATCTAGAGCTTTCCTCAGAAAACGAGTGAGACGAACACAGCGTGACTGCACACCCTGCCTGACTGGAGATCGTCTGAACCCAGAATGCTGAGAGCAAGTACACATTTACGGCTGTCATGTAACCTGTCATGTTAACTGTTCAGCAATTAGCACCGCCCTAACTGACGTGCTCATCAGGAGATGTTAATAGGGATGACTTGATAAAGCTATAAATCTATAAAACTATACTTAAAGTAATAAATGTTTTGTAGTTATTTTCTGTAGATATTTTGTAGTTTGTAGTAATAAATGTCCAGAGCTTTGTTTCTATTGTTTAAAGCACTTTACAAATACAGTTGTTGTCAGGTGTGCAGTACACCTTTTTGAGGCTTTGTGTGTAATTAGATTGTGATTCCAAACCGGAACTCAGAACCAGACTCAGAAAGAATTCAAACAGGAAGTGGTTCACCAGCACAACGTTTTTATTCAGTAAAAGGAGAACATCTGCAGCTGCACTGCGCTTTGTCACAAATGAGTGTGTGTGCACGCATAACTGTCTGTCTATCTGTCTGTTTCTAGCTGGGACAGCTTCCTGTTCACACACATACTTGTGAGTGCAAAAGTTTTGGCGACCATAATTCAATCATTATTTTACTTATCAGTGTCTCAGTGGATCCAGAGCCATTCCTGGGAACTCAAACACACACATACACACACACACACACACACACACACACACACACACACACACACACACACTAAATTGTGTCCCTTTACTCAACACATTCTGCACCAAACCCTCAGTGTGACAGTTGGCCTGTTGTTGTTGATTAATACATTTACACATCAGTTCATTGTTAACAGCAGTAAGTGTGTGTGGCCCCACCCACCTACAGTACCAGTTAAAAGTTTGGACACGCCTTCTAATATATTGGTTTCCTTTATTGTGTAATTTCTACATTATAGAAAAATACTATATTATACTATATTTATCCTTAAGCTACTGTTAGCAAGGTTAGCCTCACAGTGTAAATTCCACAAACAATCAAAAATTTTGCTTCAACAAACTTGAATTTTTAAATTAATAAAAAAATTGCAACACACATACAGTCGAGTCACAGACAGTCAGAACAGACCCACTTTTAAACTTCAGTCCTGATGGAAAGCTAGCTTTAAAATCAAAACTTCACACACACACACACACACAAACACACACACACAGACACACACACATGCATGACTAAATTGTAGGTCATGAAGGTCAGTTCATCTGGAAAGTTGCAGAAATTTATAATAAAGAGTGAAACCCCTCACACACGGTGATTGGACTCGCTCTAATGAAGAGGGTAGAGAAAGGTAGACCAGGACGTCTCTCTACCGCAGACAAGAGGTTTCATTAGAGTTACCAGCCTCACAAATCACCAAATTAACAGCAGCTTAGATCAGAGTCTACAGGAACGCTCCACATCAGCTCTTCGGAGATTATTTCATGCTTTGGACGCCTTCAGTGTGGCTCTATAATGTAGAAAATAATAAAGCCATTGAATTAGATGGAGCGAAGACCCCTGGTGTGAAATGCGGCAGTGCGATAACACCATGTGTCCGTATGTAAACATTCATCTTGTACAGATTCAGATTTTACATAACTCTCCTCCGCACTTAGTGTGTGTCTCTGTGTGTGCTGTGGATGAGTGTGCATTCTCTGGATAAGTGTGTATGCTCTGGATAAGTGTGTGTGCTGCGGATAAGTGTGTGCTCTGTGTGAGTGTGTTGGCTCTGGCGTCTTGCTGTGCTATCTGCAGGTTTTCTTTCAGTATGAAATAATAACAGACTGCATCGGCGAGGCAGTTCACGCTGCTCACACACAGACTGATGTGGACGAATTTACGCAGTCCATCGATGACATAATTGTGCTCGTTCAGTTTAACGTAGAAATAAATAAGCACTGCTATGTGATACGGAATGAAACACAAGAGGAACACCACCAGGTTGCTGAGCACGATCTTTACACTCTTGTTGTTTCGCAGTTTAGCATCATTAGGGTTCCTTTTGCGTAAATCGTGCAGGATTTTAATGACGAGCACTGAGCAAAGCACCATGACGACAGTGCTGCCCCAAAACACACACTCCACACACACTACGATCCACTGTTTCTTCCATGTGTGGTTGGAAAAGTTCTGGAAACAGAAGGATGCATTAATGCTGTCCTCATGCAAATCATATACTGTGCAGCTAAACCCAAACAGTAACATCCACATGACAGCGCAGACGAGCGCAGCCTTCCGTTTGGATCGCAGGCGCTGGAAGGGGAATTGCAGAGCCACGTAACGATCCACGGAGATGCACACACTCAGCAGGATGCTGCCATACATGTTGACATACACAAGACTCTCAAACAGGGAACAGGCAAAGCGTCCGAGATTCCACTTCTGGCCATAAGCCATGATTTTGAAGGGCAGTGCAAAAAGGAGAAGGCAGTCACTAATGATGAGGTTCAGGAGGTAAACAGTGGATTCGTTCCAGCGACGAACATGGAAGAAGAGCTGCCACAGGGCAGCCACGTTTAACGGAAAACCAGCAGCCAGGATGGGAATGTAAAACCCAAACTGAACCGATTTTACCCATGTGTCGTTCATGCTGAAAAAGAAGAGAAAGACATGCTTTAGCAAGATAAATGAAACACACTTAAACAAAGCAAGAAGAACACACTCTGATGCACAGAGAAACATCCTGTATGTTTGGTGTCCTTCTCAGCCCTACCTCAAGCACCAGTTAGTCCAGAATCCAGCAGCCAGAGATATGAGAGCCAGAAGATATGACCACACCATCCCTGTCTTATCCACACAGCACTGGCTTCAAGTGAAATTTCTAATTGATTTTAAAATATACTAAATGGTCTCATGCCATGGCAGAAGAGTGAACTGCAAGTATTTTATCATGGATTAAAAGGTGCAGGCTGCTTGTTGGTATCTTGTATAAAGAAAACTGTTTCGTGTATAAATTTAGGCTGACCAGCTATTTTTAAAGAAGCAGATCTAGCTTCTTCTCTCCCTCCCCATAATCTCCTCTTTGCCTTTTGCTGTACATGCACTCCTGATGTCTGATGTGATGTTGGTGTCTGATTCTGACATGTCTCTCTTTCTGTGGCTCCTCTCTCCTTATTCCTTCTGTCTCACTCTCTGCACCTACATATTTCCCATAAATGTGTCTAGGTCTTTCCTGTTCCTCAAGATCAAATATCATTATGATCTTTTAGATTCATTTCTGAGCTGCTACTGTAATCTTAAGAACTGTCATGTGTTCATCCCAGGTTCGGTACAGAACGGCTTGTCTTCACTCTTTTACACCTGAAGACTGTAATCTGTTATAATAAAATTACCCGGTTTCTTGTGTTTAAAAATTAATAAAATGAAAAATAAATTTAATTAAATTCTAGTTCCTGTTCGACTTTACATTCTATGTTAAAATCTGCTTTTGGTCTGGTTAGATTTACAGGTTTTGTCTTGAACCCAGGTCCAATTCATCATGTTTCCGTACCTGGTTCCATCCTAATGAAGACCGGGAAATAAAGGAAACTGACCTGATTTGAGATCAGAGAGGTTCTAACTATATGATCAGATTCTCACATCTCAACTGTTAAACTGTTAAATGTCAACATTTTAGACATGAAGCAGGGAGTCCGATCCACTTCTTTATTTAACAAGTTTTTCGAACAGAGTCTTCCTTTCTCAATGAATGAGTGCGGCTTGGTTCTGAGAGCTGTTACAGTAAATGTTTTAGTTTCAGTTAATCAGATGTTTTTTTCTTTAAATAGAATTTTTATTTCCCCTCACCCACACACAATTTGACACATGCACACACACATGAAACCTTCATTAGAGATGACAAAGACCACGTGGCACGTTAGAATGATGATTGCAGAGTTACAGAATACAAAATCAAAAAAGCAAAACCTCACTAATTTAATTTTATAAATTACTTTAAAAAACCCTTACCTACTTGTTTTCTCTAAATCGTCCCCGTGTTCTGTGTTTTCTTTTCAGATCTGTAGCGCTTAGTAAGAACAGAACCGTGACGATTTATATTCATTTAAACTTCATGACATGTTTATTGTCTGAAAAAATCTGTAAAATAACAATAATTTAAACAATATTCAAGGTAAAACGTCACTTACCCGAAAACCTTCGTTCCCCCGAAAATACCACTGCCATCAAAGACATTCAACTTCTGGGTTCTAACTTCCTTACTGCTTCTCTGTGTTGGTCTGAGAAAAACCATCAGGCTGTGAAAGGGCATGGAAGAAATGTGGAGGTGTGAGAGAGAGAGAGAGACAGAGAGAGAGAAAGAGAGAGAGAGAGACAGAGAGAGAGAGAGAGAGAGAGAGACAGTCAGAGAGATAAACTTAAGGATTTATTATACCTCCAACTTTTAAATTAATGGTATGATGTTTCTTATAATAACACAGAACACTGACCTTCTCTCTGGATAAGAGACTTTGGTGTAAGTGTAATATAAATCATAATAATGATGATGAAAAAGAACAAGATATAAAAAAAAAGAGTGAAAGAGAACGACAGGCTGAAAGAGAGGCAGAGAGATTTTCGTTTTCTTTCTCTCTAGCACAGTGACCTACTTTAAATGTTAAACAACTGTGGGTGAGCAGTGTTGTGCCAGCCTTAATGAACACACGGAAATACACACGCCCACCCACACACACACACACGCGCACACACACACACACACACATAAACCAAATGTTAAATCATCAATCATGAAATCATCAAATACTGATAATGTATCACATTGAAATGACATTCACAGCTGATTTGTGGAAGAATTCTTAGAATAATGCAGAAATAAAATGTTTTAAAATAGAACTATAGATTAGATTACAATCAGTAAACACACATGCGGACATAAAGTACACTCTTTATCTGCTGGTCAAATCACACTGAGAGGCATAACCACATAACTGTAAACACCTGCAAACGTAACACTACAGAACCACAGGAAGACAGACGTGGAAGGAAAAGAGAGCGAGTGAGAGTAAAAATTTCAAGTTAGCATTAAATGAAGTTAAAGGGCAGCAACAGGGTGAGAAACTAAGTAACAATTGTCTCCTGTCAGCCTCACGATGATCGGGAATCACAGCATGGCTCTAGGTCTTTTCTTACCTGGGAAAGAATGTCCCGTACAGACATTCTACTGGTGTCCCACCTGGCTCAGTGCTGAAGCCTCTTTCTTTTCCCTCTTTACACACTTTGTGTGAGATCATATCCTCTAAACCTGCTCTCCAACCCTACACTCAATTCAGGACAGGACACTTGTTTGCCTTTGTACAGTAATTTGACCATGCCTGCAATTTGCTTTTACTGAAATACAAACAAAGATGTTGCATGAAGCAACTGTATCACCAGCGGTCACATGATAGACTGCCCAATCAGAAGCCATGCTGCAGGATGTGCTGAGTGAGAGGCATTCATGGCTGAGTTACATCCTGTAGACTAGGATACACAGTATAAAAAAATCCGAAAAAAATAAATAAAATAAAAATAAAGGCATAAGTACAGAGAGAAGTCTCAGCTTCAAGGAGTGCTGACCAAGCACTTACATACATCTTCGAAGTTCTCTACACCCAATTTCATCTCTAACTGAGGCACAGGAGCTATGTGAGAGTGAAACGTAGGGACACCATAGTCACCCTCAGGTTCAGGAAGCAGGACCTGTTTTCCTCTATCTGCTGTTGGATTCTAAAGATTTTAACTAGTTGGCCACAGATGTTAAAATTTTACACATTTACCTCCCACACCCTCATCCTCAACACTGGATTCACCAAGGCTATGTCTTAAACCATCTTCTGTAACCCCAGTACACACACCATACACGTTGTGAGACGAAATTTACAAATTTAATACCATTAAATAGGTTTCAGACAGCTTGATCAACGAGAGCCACTCCCAAAAGTGGCTGGCCAACAAGCTGTGCCTGAACATGAACAAGACTAAGGATCTCAGAAAGGAGCATCAGAGGACATACAAAGCTCTCATGATCAATGGGGAGAGTAAGCATATTCAGGTATTCCATAACTGCTGGCTTATTTTTTTATTTAGAAAAAGTCCTGCCCCATGTAGTCTTCATTACATAAGGCATCAACAAATAGCCTGGACCTTTTAATCAACATAGGCATGAACAATAATAATTTGCTGTGACTACATGTGATTGCAATCGCTCCAGTAGTTTTAGGACTAAGATTGCCCAAACCTTTTTCATACTCAAGTCATTGCACTTCTGATTTTACAGCACACAGTTATACAAGGGATTTATTTATGGTTGTACTATTTGGTATCACCCAAATGTTATTTTGGTTTATTGCCCTCACCTCTCATTTTCAGGACAAACTGATAAAGCAATACAACTGTTAACTATTTTTTTTTTATTCAGATTTAAAAAAATTTTCTGCAAGGCAAATTATTGTACTTGTATATTTTAAATGAAAATGTAATTTGAGCGTTTAAAATCCAATGCAAAAATATGTACATACTAAATTGCTGTTAAAAGTGTAAATTCAATTGTTAAAATTACCATCTTTATTATTTTTCAACCTCACACATTCAGGTTGACAAAATTTGAGCAATGGATTGCAGATTGCTGCAGTTCGTACTGTAGTCTACCTTTTCCCTTTCTCTTATTTCCTTATAATTTTTAATGCAAATACAGTCATGCCTAGTAGCTAGAAGTTTTAAATCTAGCATGCTGTTGACACTTCGTTGAATTTATATCGCTAAATATTTTTGCTGCTCTTTCATCTTTCCATTACAACATGCCTATTTACTTTATCCTCACATCACATGTATAAATGCACTCTAAACTTGACAAAACACAGCAATAATCAAAAGTAATGGACTTTTCACTACTAATTCCTTATACAGCAGTTTAAAAAAAACTAAACAACAAAGAGCATGTGGTAAAAATCATCCAATATTCATTATAAATAAAAATACCTTAAACCTTGTCCTTCTGCAGCACTTGTCCATGTTTGTGCAATAATTAGGTAGAGTATACCTGCTACTGAAGCAGTCATGTAAAGTCATGCAAATATTCATGCTGCTTCATTCATATGCTGCTACATTAGACTATGCAAACCGTATGCTCTATCAATTTTTATTTAAGTGTACATTATATGTATTTGTCGTAATCATCACCATTCACTGTATAAAGGGTGGATAAAAAATAACTAGGCAATATTTAATGGCTGTTGATCTTGTAGCATCACTGGAGCACCACCCCATGGTGCACCACCCCGTTTTGCTCTCTTATGGTCAGAAGATCATTTTCCAGGACGTTGGACGACGTGGATCTCATGAATGGCCTCCAAGAAGTCCAGCTCTCACTCAATGTGATGCTTTGCTGTCGGGCGATACAAAGGAGGAGGTGTACAGGACAAGCTTCGCACACTGGAGGACTTGGAAGTACGGATTCAGGAGGTTCTCAGCAATATCCCAAACTATGTCCTTCAGAAGACTGTGCATTAAATCCCCGGGTGTTTGAGGAAACTGGTTGATGCCACTGATGCGTATCTTGAAATTTGCTTTCTAATTTAATATATAATAAAGTACATGTCCAATTTGTTTCAATAAATTTTGTATTGGAAATACAGTATGGACCTCATTACCAATTTTTAATGCCTAGTAAGTTTTCACCCACCCTTTATTCGACAATTCTATCATGTATATAGTGTTTATAGCTTATAGTTTAGTTTTAGGCCAAATGTCTTTCACTTTTATTGTCTTGTAAACTTTTAAAATTACAATATTATTCTGTTCTTTCATGACACCTTTACCGAGTCAAGTTCCTTAAACACCTGGTACTTGGCAAATTAACAGATTCTGATTTGGTTTAACTTTAGTAAAGAAAAAGTTACCTCGCATCACTTATGGATATTCATCATGAACTTATGCTATTAAATTAATTTTTATAATGGGAGGCTATTCACTCACTCATTCACCATCTACAGTGCTTAATCCTGTATTCAGGGTCGTGGGGACCTGGAACCTATCCCAGGAGACTTAGGGCACGAGGCAGGGGTACATCCTGGACAGGGTGCCAATCCATTACAGGGCACACACACATACTCACACACTATGGGCAATTTGGGAATGTCAATTAACCTAACCTACATGTCTTTGAACTGTGGGAGAAAACCGTAGTACCCGAAGGGAAACCCACCAAGCACGAGGAGAACATGCACACTCCATGGGGGCACTTTACAGTAGGGCACAAAAAGCACAAAACAGTTAATGTCAGTAATTAGTTTTCTCTTACATGACAAAACACGCCTAAAACTCAGGAATTGTAAACTTCTGTGGAAAATTTCTGAACATGCATAGCAGCATGGATTGAGCAGTGTGATACCAGAGTACTGCAGACCTAACCCTAACCCCAACCCTAACTCTGACGCTATGTCTAGCCGATTTCATTCATGCTAAATGTTCATTCTTGTCCAGCAATTTCACTGCTGAAAAGAACAAAAACATTATTAAAATTTTTTTTTATGTCATTAAAACATGAAACTTTTGGGTACCACAGTCTTATACTCATTTGTTTTTCTTTATTACAAATTTATAAATTTGTAATAATACTGTTTTTTATTTTTACTGTACTTTTAATTTTAATCAATATAAATTCAACAGAGTATAAACAGCACGATTGTTTGCTGCTACTGTTGGGGAAATTAATTCAATCCTGTTACTGAACGTTCTGGAGAGAAAAGTCATCACGATCGCTTTTTAATGAAAAAGAGCTCTGGCTTTGTTGTTAAGATAGCAATAACATTGGGGGTTTCCTGTAGCAAGGGAGTATTTTAGTAGATTTAGTGTTTTTTTTTGCCACTCACCTGCCAATCCAGACAGTTACTTAGATAAGCTATGTTCCAACTGGCAAATTTAATCGACTGCAATTTTAATACCTAAAATCTTGTCAGCCTGAATCTGTGAGGATGAAAAATAATGAAAATTGTATGAATATATTTTCTAACAGTAATTTAGTTCAGTAATTTAGGTCAGTATTAAAGCATTGGATTTTAAATGCCTGAATTCCATTTCACTCACAAACTGAGTGTGTTTCATCAATGTAAAGCATAAAGAAACAAACACAGATTAGGTGTTTTGGTTCCACATGTGTATATATACTCTCGCGAGACTGCGCCTCCAAATCAGTGGGAAATCCTGGTGATGCAGTGGGGTCAGCTGACCTCATTTAAAGGGAACCCGGGAAGACTTTGGGGTGGGGGTGGGGGGGTTAGACAACGGTACATGGTGTTTACTGTGCGCTAGAATGGACGCCATTTTGTCTCAGAGCTTTATCATTCATAATTTCTCCTTCATCCCACACAAACAAACACACACACACACACACACACATACAATATATCAAACTTTAGACATTTTATACCTTCACTTACACATTGAAAATATTGTTTATAAATGTAAATACTGCTATCTGGTGCACTGCAGTGTCTATTCTTTTGGACAATACACGTGATCTACAGAAAATTCATAACTCAAATGTCTGTATGTCTGGATTTACTGTATACTGTTAATCTCTTTGGCCTTAATTAAGAAAAGACAATTTGTGTCTTAATATTTGTAAATAATTTTATAGAAATAATCCACAGATGTCTTCAGTAAGAGAAAGAATAAGACAGTTTTAATGTGTGTGATTAATTTATTTTGCTCAGATGTTCAGCTACATTACTCAGATTGGGAGAGATTCAAAAAGTCACACAGTCCACATTTAAAAGGATTTTTTCAAATTTACATTAAATCATTTACTGTTTAATATCTAAATGTGTAAAGATTCATGCAGGGTGAAGATAACCTAAACCATTAAGCTACAGAAATGACGATCAGCGGATAACGAACACGGGTACAGGGTGTTTAGATCTACAGGAAGTGAACGAGTGCATAGTCTGAAGCATAAACCTCTCCTGTGTTAATAATCCATTAGACAACAATCTGCGATGTTCTTGTTCACAACATGGTCAGGTTTTGCGACTACACTTCTCCCGCAGATGTTTTCAGAGAGTGCTATGTTTTTTAGCCAACTAGCGCTAGTTAAATATGTGGTTCAGTGTGAAGATATTCTTACATTAACATGATTATACTTCATATTATAGCAGAAATAATGGGAGTGTAATATCAGGACATACAGACAGTGCTACTGCGTGATTAATGGGCTTAATGGAATTAATGGGATTTTTTTAACAAGAAACCAATTAAAGCATGATAGCAATAAACAGGTCATTAAGAGTGATGTGACATGAGGTGGGTGTTAAGGTTCAGGGCGTGTCACAAATCAGCGTGTCCATCACGAACGTGTTCTCAAAGTGTCGGATGGAGTGACAGGTCTGCTCCTCACGCTTGGCGATACCTGCAGCAGGAAACATTATTCTGGATGAAAACACTAGATTTATGGGCACCAACAACACCAACAACACCAACAACACCATCAACAAAAAACAAAACATGGCTTCTTTAAAGGTGACGGTTTGCGCAACAAAACACACTCACACTGTAATCACACACTCGC
>NC_071125.1:0-7500 GCF_024256425.1 Clarias gariepinus
AGAGAGGTAACACACACTTACAGGTGAATATCCGGAGTGTGTGTGTGTGTGTGTCAGTGGTGCAGAATGTTGAGATTTGGAGCAATAATAATAAATATAATATAAACATGAAATCCATAATTACATCATAATTTATAATCACTATTAATATTATAGTTATTATTATATCAAATCGGTGTGTGTGTGTGTGTGTGTGTGTGTGTGTACGGAGAGAGAGAGAGAAAGAGAAGCGGCCGCAGTCTGCGCAGTGACCGATAGTAACCCCTTCCTCTCTCGCGCTCTCTCTCTCCGCTAACTGGGTGAAAGGGCAGCATGACGTCATCAGCCCCGAGTCTTCTGCACAAAATGTCCGGCTTCTTCTCTGTGTGTGTGTGTGTGTGTGTGTGTGTGTGTGTTTATTTAATCTCATTTTACATTTTCTTGCTGAGAAAAAACATCTCTCTCTCACACACACACCGACACACACACACACACACACAGACGGTGACACTTTATTAGGAACATCTGCACCAGGCAGGTCGGATCACGTGACTGCAGCACAACTCTCACATCCTCAGTCAGAGCTCAGACCCAGAGATGGGTACAGTGTGTGTGTGTGTGTGTGTGTGTGTGTGATCCAGCTGTTGGTTCTGAGTGTTTCAGATTCCTGGGGTTTTAACACAGAACACACTCGAGTTCAGGAGTCCACAAACAAACAAACAAACAAACAAACCCTTATTTACATTTGCAGACACTCTTATCAAGAGCAACTTACATCCTTATCTCATTAGTTCAAGTCGGTTTTTATTGTCATTTCTATCAGATACAGTTCAGTACACAGGGAGACCAAACAGCGTTCCTCCAGGACCGAGGAGACACATACAACATCAATTAACAACTTCAATTAACAACATCAATTAACAACATCAATTAAGAGAAACTAAGAAAGTTAATTCACTGACTAGCTGAAACAAGACAGATTGACATTTTAAGTTAATAGATAAACTGAGTTCTATACCAAAGAGACAACATAAAGTTTACGTGCAAATGTACAAACAAGATCGACAAAGTGACGACGTGACACATTTCAATACTCTGTGGTGACGAGGTGTTGAGTCGAGGTAGTGGGAGGAGAAACAGTGAACAGTAAACATGCCTTGAATGTAGCAGCAGAAATAGAAAATAGTTTATCAAGAAAGTTCCACAGTCTGGATGTGAGACCTGGATACACCCCTGAACAGGGGAGGGTCAAGGGCCTCGCTCAAGTGAGAGGTAGTGGGGTACAGGGGTAACAACAGGGGTAACTTGGAGGTGCTGGGGTTTGAACCTGGGACCTTCTGGTCTTAACCCCTGACCCCTTAACTAGGATTATTTTTAATACTTGTCTTAAGTCTGGAGCTCATGGACATCACCACATGCTGAGGTTCCTCCTCAAGCTGCTTTGTCCTTAAGTCGCTGTGTGTGTGTGTGTGTGTGAAGACTAAACAGCCTCTAGTTCAGCAAGCGAACAGCAGCACAGGTGTATTGAGGTCAGGTGACCGACTCGGTTCTTTCCCGTGGCTGCTTCCACACTACGTGTTTGGTTCATTATAGACAGACGGATACTTTATTGACCCTGAAGGAAGTTTCAGTGTGTTTCTGTGAAGCTCTCAGTCCTCCACCATGTCTGATCAGCATCAGCCCTTCCTTTTCTTCTTCACATTCTTCTCTTCTTCTCAGTCTAGTACAAGTTCATCTTCAGGTAATCCTGCAGTATTTACATGTTTATGAAGACGTCTCTTGGTGTTACACTTACACAATGATGCTTCTTTCTGCTCCAGACGGTTCCAGACACGGCTAGACTTTGTGATGGTTTTTTTCTTCACCAGAAAAATAATGCTGAGATCCTCCACTGCAGTTCCCCTCCAGGTCTTTGTGGTGCTGCTGAGCTCACCAGAGTGTTCCTTGTTTTAAAGAACGGTCCGTATTGTTGATTTGTCTTCCTACACCTGTCTCCTGCTGTCTCTCTCTCTAACTGTAGCTGGTCTCTGTCTCCTGCGTCAGCACATCTTTAACTGCAAACTCAGCCTACAGAATGGACTTTTATCACTTTATATATTACGTTTTGCACACACACACACACACACACACACTGAATAAATACAGAACAGGTGATGTTTTAGTAACTTTATTCCACGTCTGCTTCCCCTCACTTCCTGTCACATGATTTGACTTTCACTGAGAGGAACTTCACAGAAACAGCTCAGCAGTTTTTCCCCCAGTTCCTGGCAGCGTTCTCACTGTGTGTTTATCAAAGTTCTGCAAAGAGCCTTGACCTCCCAGAGCGAGTCATCACCTCATCAGATCTGCCTCTGGTCTCTACGCTGCTATTACACACACACACACACACACACACACACACACACACACACACACACACACAGAGCACATCGCAACTACATCACCAACACAATAACAACTCATAAACTAGTTGTGTGGAAGAGAACACACACACACTGTACTGTCACACACTCTCATGCAGTCTCCTAAAACTTTCATTTTATTTGTGTAGTGTTTTAACACTTGTTAAAAGCTTCACACAATCATGAGAATTATTATAAGTGTGTATGAGATGTGAGTGTGAGTGTGTGTGTGTGTGTGTGTGTGTGTGTGTGTGTGTGTGTGTGTGTGTGAGAATCAGAATGATCAGATCGTCCCTGATGAACGAGCCGAGGGTGACGGTGCTGAGGGAAAAACTCCCCGAGATGGTAGAATAGAAAGGAACCTTGAGAGGAACCAGACTCAACAGGGAACCCATCCTCATCTGGGTGATAACGGATAGCAGGGATTGATCTGCACTCATACTGTGTGTTAGGAGGCTGGAAGTTCAGTATAACAGGAGATGTGGAGAAGTTCATATGGAGTCCAGTTGGTTATTGGAGGCTCAGGTAGACTGTAGGAAACTCCAGTCCTGAACTATGGAGTGACTGCAGGTCCAGAGGACAGAGGGGTCTGAGAGACATGTGGAGCTCGAATCCTATCTGTCTGTCTCATTGGAATGTCACATTCCTGCTTATGAGCTCATCTGGAATTTACATTTTTGTCCACATTGCAGATGGTGTGTGTGTGTGTTGTGTGTGTGTGAGAGAGAGAGGAGAATAATGTTGAGAAAATTATAAGTCTATAAAAGCACTGGCGCCATCTAGCGGTCATAAAAAGGAACACCATGGAGACATGTTTACTTCACACATTGTAGTATAAATATTTAATTTCAAATAAAAGATAATGAATATAATAAATGATAAAGTACAGGTGATTGACATCCATGTATGTACACTGCGTGTTAGATGTGTTGTACTGAGCACCAGCCTACAGAGAGATACTGCACCTGCATAGAAGAGGGGGGCCAATAGTTTTGATGTTCTGACGTTTCACTGAATAATCTCGGCATTTTAATAGGACGTTTAAAACTGTATTTTATGTAATCGAAAAAAAGTGCACTGGACAGAGTGGCCTTGTGTGAAGTGCACTAGAAAGCCATGTTGGTTTATGACGTCATCGGTGAAACCCGCCAATAGAGGAAAAGTTTTAAGTAACTCTGATCTGGGATCGGCGGTGACGTCATGAAGTGAGCGCGAGTACGATAAACCCGGAAGTAGCGCGGAGTCAAGAGAAACAACATCAAAGAGGAGTTTATACACTGAGTACTGACCACTGGAGTACTGTGTGTGTGTGTGTGTGTGTGTGTGTGAGGGGGTGAAGTGTGTGTATGTGCAGTGTGTGTATAGTTTGTGAGGTTTAATACACTAGTTGGTGTGTTTGTGTAAAGTGTGCAGGAGGCACCTCCCTGCTCAGTGAGTGTGTGTGTGTGTGTGTTTTTAATCTTCCCTCCTCAACTGTGAGATGGGCTGCTGTGGGAGTACAGGGGTGAGTAACACACACACACATACACACACACACACACACACACACACATACACACACACACACACACACACACACACACACACACACACATACATACATACACACACACACACAGACACACTCTTTCATTTATGTAAATATATACACACACACACATATACACACACACACACACACACACTCATATACACACAGTTCATTTTACAGGAGAGCAGAAGGTGTGTGAGGTTTATGATGATGATGAAGATTATAATGATTGTTGATGTTAATGATGATGATGATGAAGATTATAATGATTGTTGATGTTAATGATGATGATGATGAAGATTATGTTAATGATGATGATGATGATGATGATGAAGATTATGTTAATGTTGATGATGATGATGATGAAGATAATCTTCTCCGCTCCTTTATTTCTGCTCAGAAAGCTCGAGACTGGAAGCCGTTAGAGGACCGGCGCTGTACAGACGTCCCCTGGCTCGTCCTCTTCGCTTTATTCAACATAGGAATGGTGAGTGTGAATCTGAAGTCTAATCTAATCTAATCTAATCTAATCTAATCTCATCTCATACAGCAATTAAAATACAGGTTTTTAATATACAGTGTAAATAACGGATAACCTGTGAAGACACTCTGGCCCGGTGATCAGACACTCTGACCCTGTGATCAGACACTCTGGCCCGGTGATCAGACACTCTGGCCCGGTGATCAGACACTCTGGCCCGGTGATCAGACACTCTGGCCCGGTGATCAGACACTCTGGCCCCGTGATCAGACACTCTGGCCCCGTGATCAGACACTCTGGCCCCGTGATCAGACACTCTGGCCCGGTGATCAGACACTCTGGCCCCGTGATCAGACACTCTGGCCCCGTGATCAGACACTCTGACCCGGTGATCAGACACTCTGACCCGGTGATCAGACACTCTGGCCCGGTGATCAGACACTCTGGCCCGGTGATCAGACACTCTGGCCCGGTGATCAGACACTCTGGCCCGGTGATCAGACACTCTGACCCGGTGATCAGACACTCTGGCCCCGTGATCAGACACTCTGGCCCCGTGATCAGACACTCTGGCCCCGTGATCAGACACTCTGGCCCCGTGATCAGACACTCTGGCCCGGTGATCAGACACTCTGGCCCGGTGATCAGACACTCTGACCCGGTGATCAGACACTCTGACCCGGTGATCAGACACTCTGGCCCCGTGATCAGACACTCTGACCCGGTGATCAGACACTCTGACCCGGTGATCAGACACTCTGGCCCGGTGATCAGACACTCTGGCCCCGTGATCAGACACTCTGGCCCCGTGATCAGACACTCTGGCCCCGTGATCAGACACTCTGGCCCCGTGATCAGACACTCTGGCCCGGTGATTAGACACTGCATTTGACATGCTGTCCCTCTGACACGTCTCCTATCATGGCTGAAGAACATTCCTAAGGTTAAGTCTGGATTTAAAACATGTTATAAGTGGATTATTATTTTAACTGATTTCTGACCAGTAGAAAAAAAAAAAAAAAAAAATACATTTGCACTTTTTTCCTCTAAAGCGTGTTGATGTTCAGGTTCTGATTTCACTCCATGATTGGAAAAACCACAAACACACACGTTTTAAAACATTTACATTAACGAGAGTGTGATTTTTCTCTCCATCACATCCCTGATCAGCACGTCGTCCCAGAGTAACACTCAACACCGTTCATCCTCTCGTTTCTCCTTCAGCTCTTCATTTGTGGCTTCGCCATATCGACCGGCGCCGCCTCCAGACTCGTCTCAGGGTACGACAGTTACGGGAACATCTGTGGCCAGAGGAACGCCGAAATCCCCGGGATCGAGCTCAGCGGCCGCGACCAGACCGCCAACAAGTGAGTGACGTCGTCTATAAGAGACAGACAGGATGAGGAACGTGGACACGTCCAGTAGGACCAGAGTTCTGCTCAGGTTCTGCTCAGGTCCACTCTGAGTGAACGCTACTGAGGAGTTTATAATGGAACTAAAAAGAGTTGGAGTGAATATTAATACTGATTCACAAAAAGAGAAGATAAACCTGTTTAATAACTGACACAGAAGCAGCTGATACAGTGGTGTGTGTGTGTGTGTGTGTGTGTGTGTGTGAGCCTCAGTGTTCCGCTTTTACACTACAGAAAGAGATGTAGAGTTAAACAGGGTTCTGCTGTCCTCTGATCTCTGTGTGTGTGTGTGTGTGTGTGTGTGTGTGTGGGTTTATACTGAGTGACGCTCTCATCAGTTTCACGGGTTTAGTTTTGTTCTTTCTTTCTTTCCCTCATTTGCCTTTAAGTCATGTGATCAGATCTACACCAGGAGGATGTTTTCTTCAGGAACAGATCAGTTTATATTGCATGTGTTTTCTTTATACAGTTTAAACACAAACCTTTTGTTCTTTACTGTCAAACATTAAATCAGAGTAAACTTTTTCCAGTTCAGATCAATAAATATTAACATTTTTTTCATGTGTTAAACGTCAGAATCAAGCGAGGGAGAATTTAATGGATTTCTTCTTTTTGGCTTTCTACAATAGTTTGGTGGAACTTTGTCCCAGTCCTCTCGACAGAACTGGTGTAACTGGGTCAGGTTCGTAGCCCTTCTTCCTCGTACACTATGGGATTGAGATCAGGGCTTAGTGATGTCGCTCCAGTACCTCGTCTTTGTCGTCCTTAAGCCACTTTGTAACTAATTTGGAGCTTTAACTTCCTGGCTGATGTCTTCAGATGAACATATCCACATCATTTTCTTTTCCCATGATGCTCTATTGTGTGAAGTCCACCAGTGTGTGTGTGTGGTGTGTGTGTGTGTCCGAGTGAGCTGATCTTATCTAATGTACAGAGTGTCTCCCCCCCCTCCCCCTCCCCCCCTGCAGGTTTGTGTTTTTCCTCGACCCCTGTAACATTGACATAGTGAAGAGGAAGATCAGGTCTGTGGCTCTGTGTGTCTCCAAATGTCCAGAGACACAACTACAGTCTTATGAAGACCTCAGGAAGTTTGCAGAGACCAACGGTGAGTGAGTGTCTCCTCTGTTTAACACTTACTGTGTGTGTGTGTGTGTGTGTGTGTGCTGACGGTGGGTGAAGTGAGGATGGAGGGTCTGAGGGTCCGGCAGAGCCGTCAATCAGTCAGTCGTCCCTCTGATGGAGTTTGGAGACGTGACCTTCTGTAACCTTCACCTTGTGTTTTCAGGATCTCGTCTGTGTTCCTATGAGCTCAGTCCTGACCGCTATCCTGTGGATCCGTCCAAAGACACACAATGTCCCAAACTTCCTGTTCCACCCAGGCAAGGACACACACACACACACACACACACACACACACACACACACACAGGTTAGACAACGCTCTTCACTAGTACTGTTTATATTAAAAACATCTGTTAGAGTGTTAATAAGCTGAGATTTTATAAGAGCCCTAAGAATGTCCATTCATCATCCGTTACACTGTCTCACTTCACCATATCATCATTTAATATGTTCATTATTCATATTTCTTTGAGTTTTAATACTATAATCAGTGTAAACTTTTAGAAACATATTATTTGTAAACATTGTTGCATCTGTTAAAGCATCCTGTGCAAAATTAAGGATTTTTTTTAC